>NC_091329.1:20835324-21120324 GCF_038502225.1 Cherax quadricarinatus
TCTAGCTTCTGCACTAATCTCTTGTGAGGAACTGTGTCAAAGGCCTTCTTGCAGTCCAAGAAGATGCAATCAACCCACCCCTCTCTCTCGTGTCTTACTTCTGTTATTTTAACATAAAACTCCAGAAGGTTTGTGACACAGGATTTGCCTTCCACGAATCTGTGCTGGTTGGCATTTATACTCTTGTTCCGTTCCAGGTGCTCCACCACTCTCCTGATAATCTTCTCCATAACTTTGCATAATATACACGTCAATGACACAGGTCTATAGTTTAGTGCCTCTTTTCTGTCTCCTTTTTTAAAAAATGGGAACTACATTTGCCATCTTCCATACCTCAGGTAGTTGCCCAGTTTCCAGGGACATGTTGAAGATTGTGGTAAGTGGCACGCACAACATATCTGCTCCCTCTCTAAGGATCCATGGGGAGATATTGTCCGGTCCCATTGCCTTTGAGGTATCGATGTCCCTTAGCAGTTTCTTCACCTCCTCCTCATCTGTATGTATGTCGTCCAACACTTGTTGGTGTATTCCTTGCTGGTGTCCCCATCTGGTCTGTCCCCCCAGAGTCCTTCCTGTCTCTACTGTAAATTCTTCCTTAAATCTCGTGTTGCGCTCCTCACATACCTCTTGATCGTTTCTTGTGAGTTCTCCACCTTCTTTCCTCAGCCTTATTACCTGGTCCTTGACTGTTGTCTTCCTCCTAATGTGGCTATACAGCAGTTTCGGGTCAGATTTGACTTTCGATGCTATGTCGTTTTCATACTGTCGCTGGGCCTCCCTCCTTATCTGTGCATACTCGTTTCTGGCTCTTCTACTAATCTCCTTGTTTTCCTGGGTCCTATGCCTCCTGTACCTTTTCCATTCTCTGTTGCACTTAGTTTTTGCCTCCCTACACCTTCGGGTAAACCAAGGACTCGTTTTGGTCTTCTTATTATTTCTGTTTCCCTTGGGAACAAACCTTTCCTCTGCCTCCTTGCACTTTGTTGCCACATATTCCATCATCTCGTTTACTGATTTTCCTACCATTTCTCTGTCCCACTGAACCTCCTGCAGGAAGTTTCTCATACCTGTGTAGTCCCCCCTTTTATAGTTTGGCCTGTCCCCTTCAGTTCCTGTTACCTTCTCCACTTGTAACTCTACTATATAATCAAAACTCAGAACCACGTGATCGCTAGCTCCAAGGGGCCTCTCGTAAGTGATGTCCTCAATGTCTGAACTGCTCAGGGTGAACACAAGATCCAGTCTTGCTGGCTCATCCTCCCCTCTCTCTCTGGTTGTGTCCCTGACATGTTGATGCATGAGGTTTTCAAGTACCACATCCATCATCTTGGCTCTCCATGTTTCGGGACCCCCATGTGGCTCCAGGTTTTCCCAGTCGATCTCCCTGTGGTTGAAATCGCCCATTACCAGTAACTTTGCTCTGCTCGAGTGAGCTCTTCTTGCCACCTCAGCCAGTGTGTCTACCATCACCCTGTTGTTTTCTTCGTACTCCTCTCTTGGCCTCCTGCAGTTCTGTGGTGGGTTATACATCACTCCAATGACTACTTTATGTTCTCCGGACTGAATTGTACCTACAATGTAGTCTCTTTCTCCAATCATGTTCATGCCTTCCATTTCCTCAAATCCCCATCGGTGTTTTATTTGCAGTGCAACCCCTCCTCCCCCTCTACTCCTTCTATCTTTCCTCAGGATCTGATATCCCATTGGGAAGATTGTGTCTGTTATTGTCTCAGCAAGTTTTGTTTCTGTGACTGCTATGATGTCTGGGGATTTTTCACTGATTCTTTCGTTCCACTCCTCATGTTTATTCGTTATTCCATCCGCGTTTGTGTACCAAACTTTCAGTTTCTTTTCTATCATTGTGGTCATGCAAGAATATTGGGGTTGGGGGAGCAAGAGCCTTGGTGGGGGCCTATATGGGGCTGTGGTGTAGGTGGGGTTTGTGATGATGGGGGTGGGGTCAGAATGCCCATAAGGGACAGCTGTTGGGGTGAGGTTTGTGATATGGGGGTTGGTGGCAGAGGGAACAGTGAGTGGGTTGTAGTATAGGTTGGTCAGTTGCGTTGGGAATGTCGTGGTTGGAGTCTTTTGGTGGGAGATTCTGTGGGGTATGTTTGCCCTTCCTCCTGTGTCTGGGTCCTGCTCATCTTCGTCATTGCCTCTCGTTCCTCCTTGCGTCTCTGTACCCTCTCTTTCAGTGTAGTCCTTTCTTCTTGTGTTCTGTCATGGTCGAAGTATACTCTCTGGTACCCCTGTTTGTCCCTAAGTCTTGCTTTCTCTTGCAGAATCCTGGTTCGAACTGATTCTTCCTTGAAAATTACTTTGACAGGCCGTATCCTTCCACTCGCAAACCACCCAATTCTCTGAAAATTTGTCACCTGGGTCATATCGCCCTCACCTATTGTTTTCATGATGCCTTCAATCATTTTTTTCTCCTGTTTTATTTGTTCGAAGTTGTCCCCCTTGGCTTCTTGGAGCCCGTACACAAAAACTGACCTCGCCCTTTCCTCCTCCCACTGAGTCTCCATCTGCTTCCTTTGAGGCATTTTATTTCCTTCCATTGACATGTTCTTGCTTTCAGTCCCTGTCATATCTGAAA
The DNA here is from genome assembly GCF_038502225.1 of Cherax quadricarinatus. Lineage (NCBI taxonomy): Eukaryota > Metazoa > Arthropoda > Malacostraca > Decapoda > Parastacidae > Cherax > Cherax quadricarinatus. The sequence continues at coordinate 20,837,924 of NC_091329.1, forward strand.
CTTCTATTCTCAGTGAACTGTCTTTCATGACCAGCTGTCCCTTGCTACTGCAGTTGGCTGTTAGAATCTCTGCATATAGCATACCTTCATTGTCTTCGGACCTGTCATTTGATCTTAGTGTGCTCCTCGTCTTTTCCCTGGCCCCACGTGGGTCTGATAGGGCCTTCACGTACGGCATGTCTCCTTTGTTGCTTACCGACCCCTTGTCTGCGCCTGACATTGAATTTCCTGATGTCACATCTGAATTGTCATTTGTCTCTCTAATCTGTTTCAGGCTTTGCAGTTTCTCTTCTAAGCACTGTATCCTAGCTTCTGCTGCTAAGACCTGTACTTCCCACTTCCTGCACTCTTCAGCTATCCGCTACTCCATTTTCTTACCAAGCTCTACTATCTTCCTTCCCCACTCTTCCTCCCTTTTTTGGAGCTCTAACTCCCAGTCTTTCCTCCCTGGTTCGTCCACCAGATCTCTGGTTTTCCGTCCTCTAGGGCCACCCATTTTTTTTTTTGTGTGTGTGTGTGTGTGCGCGTGTGCATGCGTGTGTGTGTGTGTACATGTGTGTGTGTGTGTGTGTGTGTGTGTGTGTGTGTGTGTGTGTGTGTGTGTGTGTGTGTGTACTCACCTAGTTGAGGTTGCAGGGGTCGAGTCCAAGCTCCTGGCCCCACCTCTTCACTGATCGTTACTAGGTCACTCTCCCTGAACTGTGAGCTTTATCATACCTCTGCTTAAAGCTATATATGGATCCTGCCTCCACTACATCGCTTCCCAAACTATTCCACTTCCTGACTACTCTGTGACGGAAGAAATACTTCCTAACATCCCTGTGATTCATCTGTGTCTTCAACTTCAAACTGTGTCCCCTTGTTGTTGTGTCCCATCTCTGGAACATCCTGTCTTTGTCCACCTTGTCAATTCCTCTCAGTATTTTATATGTCGTTACCACGATGTCCCTATCTCTCCTGTCCTCCAGTGTTGTCAGGTCAATTTCCCTTAACCTCTCTTTGTAGGACATACCCCTTAGCTCTGGGACTAGGCTTGTTGCAAACCTTTGCACTTTCTCTAGGTTATGTGCTTTAGGTGTGGGTTCCAAACTGGCGCCACATACTCCAATATGGGCCTAACGTACACACTGTACAGCATCCTGAACGATTCCTTATTAAGATGTCAGAATGCTGTTCTTAGGTTTGCTAGGCGCCCATATGCTGCAACAGTTATTTGGTTGATATGCACCTCAGGAGATGTGCCTGGTGTTATACTCACCCCAAGATCTTTTTCCTTGAGTGAGGTTTGTAGACTCTGGCCCCCTAGACTGTACTCCATCTACGGTCTTCTTTGCCCTTCCCCAACGAGGAGCTGCTCAAAATATAGACTTGGATGACAGCCAATAAACTTACACTAAACACTGGCAAAACCTACTATATTATGTTTGGTAGCAGAGCAGGTGTTGCGCAACTTAACATTAAGACCGACAACACTCTAATTGCCAGACATAATGAGGGCAAATTCCTTGGCCTATACCTCGACAACAACCTAAATTTCGGCACCCATATCCAACACATAACAAAAAAAGTATCCAAAACGGTGGGGATCCTCTCCAAGATACGATACTACGTACCGCAAACTGCCCCTCTCACACTATACCATTCACTTATATATCCATACCTCACCTATGCTATCTGCTTGGGGTTCAACTGCAGCAACACACCTAAAGCCAATAATAACCCAACAAAAAGCCGCAGTAAGAATAATCACTAAATCCCATCCCTGGCAACACCCCCCTCCCCCACTCTTCATAGATCTAAACTTACTCCCTGTTCAGAACATCCACACCTACTACTGTGTAATCTATATCTACAGGACCTTAAATTCCAATATTAGCCTTGACCTAAAATGCTTTCTTGATAGTAGTGACAGGATCCACAGGCATAACACCAGACACAAACATCTCTATGACATTCCCTGTGTTCGACTAAACCTTTACAAAAATTCAATGTATTTCAAGGACCTAAAATCTGGAATACCCTACCTGAAAACTCTAGAACTGCAGACACATTCATCACTTTCAAAACTACAGTTAAAAAACATCTTATGTCTTTGATCCACCCCGACAACTAACTACATGATAACCACCTGGTGGTTGACAATTACACTCACTCACCCACTGACTATAAACCCAGCAATACTAATCTTAATCTTAAAATAATAAATTCTAACTAGTCATAAGTTTGCCTATGATACTCCTATATAGACACCTTGTATTGTGCCAAAACAAAACATTCACATTGCTAAACTCACAAATTATGATGTAGTCACTTAGCCTTAATACCATAATCTGTAAGGATTTAATGTTAAGAATTAATCAAAGTCTGCTCGAAATGCCTAGCCATGCTAGGTGTCCTAGTGGCCCCCTCTGTAATTAGTATTTTATAACATGTAAACCACACAATACCCAAAACCTGTAAACCCCACATTGTAACCCTTATAGAGAAACTTGAATTGAATCTTCATGACTTTGCACTTGGTGGGGTTGAACTCCAGGAGCCAATTGCTGGACCAGGTCTGCAGCCTGTCCAGATCTCTTTGTAGTTCTGCCTGATCTTCGTCCGAATGAATTCTTCTCATCAACTTCACATCATCTGCGAACAGGGACACTTCGGAGTCTATTCCTTCCGTCATGTCATTCACAAATACCAGAAACAGCACTGGTCCTAGGACTGACCCTTGTGGGACCCCACTCATCACAGGTGCCCACTCTGACACCTCGCCACATACCATGGCTCGCTGCTGTCTTCCTGACAAGTATTCCCTGATCCATTGTAGTGCCTTCCCTGTTATCCCTGCCTGGTCCTCCAGTTTTTGCACTAATCTTTTCTGTGGAACTGTGTCAAATGCCTTCTTACAGTCCAAGAAAATGCAATCTACCCACCCCTCTCTTGTCTTACTGCTGTCACCCTGTCATAGAACTCCAGTAGGTTTGTGACACAGGATCTCCCATCCCTGAAACCATGTTGGTTGCTGTTGATGAGATCATTCCTTTCTAGGTGTTCCACCACTCTTCTGATAATCTTCTCCATGACTTTGCATACTATATATGTCAGTGACACTGGTCTGTAGTTTAGTGCTTCATGTCTGTCTCATTTTTAAAAAATGGGACCACCTCTCCGTCTTTCTGGAGTCCCTTCTGTCTCCTCTGTGAACACTTACTTGAATCTTATGTTGAATTCCTCACATACTTCACAGTCATTTCTTGTTGTCTCTCCTCCTTCCTTCCTTAGCCTGATTACCTGGTCCTTAACTGTTGTTTTCCTCCTGATGTGGCTGTATAACATCTTCGGGTCAGATTTGGCTTTCGCTGCTATGTCGTTTTCATATTGTCGTTGGGCCTCCCTTCTTACCTGTGCATATTCATTTCTGGCTCTAGGACTGCTCTCCTTATTCTCCTGGGTCCTTTGCCTTCTATACTTCTTCCATTCCTTAGCACATTTGGTTTTTGCCTCCCTGCACCTTTGAGTGAACCATGGGCTCATCCTTGCTTTTTCATTATTCATGTTACCCTTGGGTACAAACCTCTCCTCAGCTTCTTTGCATATTGTTGTTACATATTCCATCATCTTGTTTACTGGCTTACCTGCCAGTTCTCTGTCCCACTGAACCCCTTTCAGGAAGTTCCTCATTCCTGCATAGTCCCCTTTCTTGTAACTCTAATGTGTATTTGAAGCTTAAAACCACATGATCGCTGGCCCAAAGGGGTCTTTCATATGTGATGTCCTCAATATCTGCACTACTCAAGGTGAGTACTAGGTCCAGTCTTGCTGGTTCATCCTCTCCTCTCTCTCTGGTAGTGTCCCTTACGTATTGGTACATGAAGGTTTCCAGTACCACCTCCATCATCTTAGCCCTCCATGTATCTTGGCCCCCATGTGGCTCCAAGTTCTCCCAATCGATTTCCTTGTGGTTAAAGTCACCTATGATCAGTAGCTTTGCCCTGCATGCATGAGCCCTTCTGGCCACTGCAGCCAGTGTGTCAACCATCGCTTTATTGCTCTCATCATACTCTTGCCTCTTGTGTATGTGTGTGTGTGTGTGTGTTTGTGTGTGTGTGTGTGTGTGCATTTGTGTATGTGTGTGTATTTGTGTGTGTGTGTGTATTTGTGTGTGTGTGTGTGTGTGTACTTGTGTGTGTGTGTGTGTGTGTGTGTGTGTGTGTGTGTGTGTGTGTGTGTACTTGTGTGTGTGTGTGTGTGTATTTGTGTGTGTGTGTGTGTATTTGTGTGTGTGTGTATGTATGTATGTATGTATATATGTATGTACGTATGTATGTATGTATGTGTACTCACCTAATTGTGGTTGCAAGGGTCGAGACTCTGCTCCTGGCCCCACATCTTCACTGAGTGCTACTAGGCCCTCTCTCTCTCTCCCTGTTCCATGAGCTTTATCATACCTCATCTTAACCCTTTGACTGTTTCGGTCGTATATATACGTCTTATGAGCCACCGTGTTTGACGTATAACTGTATATACGTACTCATAAATTCTAGCGGCTTCAAATCAAGCAGGAGAATGCTGGTTCGCCCACATGTGAGAGAATGGGTCTTTGTGGTCAGTGTGCACCATGTAAAAAAAAATTCCTGAAGCACGCAGTGCACAATGAGAAAAAAAAAACTCCGACCTTTTTTTTTTAATTAAAATGCCGAGTTTGTGGTCTTTTTTTGTATAGTATTTATGGTTGTATTCTCATTTTCTTCATCTCATTTGATAGAATGGAAAACATATTATAGAAATAGAGTTGATTTTGATTGTTTTTTCTATGAAAAGAACCTGGAAATGGAGCTCAAAGTAGGGGAAATGTTTGATTTTTGCCAATGTTCAAAAGTAAACAATTGATGTCATTGTCCAATAAATGTCCAGTTAGCCATTTTAATATGCAGTCATGAATGGGTTGACATTATTTGTGCAATTATTACAGTATTGCAGTAGTCTGCTTAACAGTAAATCTTCTATTTTTTTAATAAAAATTTTAAATAGAAAGCAAGAGTAATATCAGAGGGGCCTGGAGATGTGACTGATGAACAAAGAAAATGTTATTTTAGAGCTAGGAATGTCTGCATTGTTCATTCTGGACCTCATTTTGAAATTGTCATATTTTTTTTAATTTTCGTGAAATTGGCCAAATTGCAAATTTCTGACCAGGTTACTGGGTAGTTGAAATTGCTAAATGGGCAGTTTCTTGTACTCAGTCGATAGAAAAAAACAGAGTTCTAAAGAAATAGCTCTGAGTTTGGTCAACTGGAACAATGGAATTAGCCGAAAATAGGGCTCAAAGTGGGCGAAATCGCCGATTTGTAAATATCGCCGAGGTCACTAACTTCGCGAGAGCGTAATTCCATCAGTTTTCCATCAAATTTCATTCTTTTGGTGTCATTACAACCGGGAAAAGATTATCTATCATTTCACAAGAATTTTTTTTTTTTGCGACACCAGGAGACACCTCAGGATTGGGGGTTGCGACAGTCAAGGGGTTAAAGCTATGTTGTTAGGTAAGACACATATGCAACAGTTAGACAACTTTATTCCGAAACGTTTCGCCTACACAGTAGGCTTCTTCAGTCGAATACAGAAAGTAGGCAGGAACAGTAGAGATGTGAAGACGATGTAATCAGTCCATCACCCTTGTAGTCGTAGAATTTGAGGTTGTCAGTCCCTCGGCCTGGAGAAGTTCAGTTCCATAGTCAGGAACTATCTGAAGATCAAGCGACAGTGCGGAGACTTAAATACTGTCGGAAGGAGAGGTGCAGAGTAGTGGTAGTAGTAGTAGTAGTAGTGAGAATGTAGCCTCTGATAGGTCATGTCCCTCTCAGATCCAACACTTCTCACTAGAAAAGCTTGTCCAAGGTGTTTTCTGTACCAAGATGCCATGTGTTGCAGTGTCTGACAAGATGAACATCAAAATGGTATACAATACCGACAGGTTGTTAGGTAAGACACATATGCAACAGTTAGACAACTTTATTCCGAAACGTTTCGCCTACACAGTAGGCTTCTTCAGTCGAATACAGAAAGTAGGCAGGAACAGTAGAGATGTGAAGACGATGTAATCAGTCCATCACCCTTGTAGTCGTAGAATTTGAGGTTGTCAGTCCCTCGGCCTGGAGAAGTTCAGTTCCATAGTCAGGAACTATCTGAAGATCAAGCGACAGTGCGGAGACTTAAATACTGTCGGAAGGAGAGGTGCAGAGTAGTGGTAGTAGTAGTAGTAGTGAGAATGTAGCCTCTGATAGGTCATGTCCCTCTCAGATCCAACACTTCTCACTTGAAAAGCTTGTCCAAGGTGTTTTCTGTACCAAGATGCCATGTGTTGCAGTGTCTGACAAGATGAACATCAAAATGGTATACAATACCGACAGGTTGTTAGGTAAGACACATATGCAACAGTTAGACAACTTTATTCCGAAACGTTTCGCCTACACAGTAGGCTTCTTCAGTCGAATACAGAAAGTAGGCAGGAACAGTAGAGATGTGAAGACGATGTAATCAGTCCATCACCCTTGTAGTCGTAGAATTTGAGGTTGTCAGTCCCTCGGCCTGGAGAAGTTCAGTTCCATAGTCAGGAACTATCTGAAGATCAAGCGACAGTGCGGAGACTTAAATACTGTCGGAAGGAGAGGTGCAGAGTAGTGGTAGTAGTAGTAGTAGTGAGAATGTAGCCTCTGATAGGTCATGTCCCTCTCAGATCCAACACTTCTCACTTGAAAAGCTTGTCCAAGGTGTTTTCTGTACCAAGATGCCATGTGTTGCAGTGTCTGACAAGATGAACATCAAAATGGTATACAATACCGACAGGTTGTTAGGTAAGACACATATGCAACAGTTAGACAACTTTATTCCGAAACGTTTCGCCTACACAGTAGGCTTCTTCAGTCGAATACAGAAAGTAGGCAGGAACAGTAGAGATGTGAAGAAGATGTAATCAGTCCATCACCCTTGTAGTCGTAGAATTTGAGGTTGTCAGTCCCTCGGCCTGGAGAAGTTCAGTTCCATAGTCAGGAACTATCTGAAGATCAAGCGACAGTGCGGAGACTTAAATACTGTCGGAAGGAGAGGTGCAGAGTAGTGGTAGTAGTAGTAGTAGTGAGAATGTAGCCTCTGATAGGTCATGTCCCTCTCAGATCCAACACTTCTCACTTGAAAAGCTTGTCCAAGGTGTTTTCTGTACCAAGATGCCATGTGTTGCAGTGTCTGACAAGATGAACATCAAAATGGTATACAATACCGACAGGTTGTTAGGTAAGACACATATGCAACAGTTAGACAACTTTATTCCGAAACGTTTCGCCTACACAGTAGGCTTCTTCAGTCGAATACAGAAAGTAGGCAGGAACAGTAGAGATGTGAAGACGATGTAATCAGTCCATCACCCTTGTAGTCGTAGAATTTGAGGTTGTCAGTCCCTCGGCCTGGAGAAGTTCAGTTCCATAGTCAGGAACTATCTGAAGATCAAGCGACAGTGCGGAGACTTAAATACTGTCGGAAGGAGAGGTGCAGAGTAGTGGTAGTAGTAGTAGTAGTGAGAATGTAGCCTCTGATAGGTCATGTCCCTCTCAGATCCAACACTTCTCACTTGAAAAGCTTGTCCAAGGTGTTTTCTGTACCAAGATGCCATGTGTTGCAGTGTCTGACAAGATGAACATCAAAATGGTATACAATACCGACAGGTTGTTAGGTAAGACACATATGCAACAGTTAGACAGCTTTATTCCGAAACGTTTCGCCTACACAGTAGGCTTCTTCAGTCGAATACAGAAAGTAGGCAGGAACAGTAGAGATGTGAAGACGATGTAATCAGTCCATCACCCTTGTAGTCATAGAATTTGAGGTTGTCAGTCCCTCGGCCTGGAGAAGTTCAGTTCCATAGTCAGGAACTATCTGAAGATCAAGCGACAGTGCGGAGACTTAAATACTGTCGGAAGGAGAGGTGCAGAGTAGTGGTAGTTGTAGTAGTAGTGAGAATGTAGCCTCTGATAGGTCATGTCCCTCTCAGATCCAACACTTCTCACTTGAAAAGCTTGTCCAAGGTGTTTTCTGTACCAAGATGCCATGTGTTGCAGTGTCTGACAAGATGAACATCAAAATGGTATACAATACTGACAGGCTACATTCTCACTACTACTACTACTACCACTACTCTGCACCTCTCCTTCCGACAGTATTTAAGTCTCCGCACTGTCGCTTGATCTTCAGATAGTTCCTGACTATGGAACTGAACTTCTCCAGGCCGAGGGACTGACAACCTCAAATTCTACGACTACAAGGGTGATGGACTGATTACATCGTCTTCACATCTCTACTGTTCCTGCCTACTTTCTGTATTCGACTGAAGAAGCCTACTGTGTAGGCGAAACGTTTCGGAATAAAGTTGTCTAACTGTTGCATATGTGTCTTACCTAACAACCTGTCGGTATTGTATACCATTTTGATGTTCATCTTGTCAGACACTGCAACACATGGCATCTTGGTACAGAAAACACCTTGGACAAGCTTTTCAAGTGAGAAGTGTTGGATCTGAGAGGGACATGACCTATCAGAGGCTACATTCTCACTACTACTACTACTACCACTACTCTGCACCTCTCCTTCCGACAGTATTTAAGTCTCCGCACTGTCGCTTGATCTTCAGATAGTTCCTGACTATGGAACTGAACTTCTCCAGGCCGAGGGACTGACAACCTCAAATTCTACGACTACAAGGGTGATGGACTGATTACATCGTCTTCACATCTCTACTGTTCCTGCCTACTTTCTGTATTCGACTGAAGAAGCCTACTGTGTAGACGAAACGTTTCGGAATAAAGTTGTCTAACTGTTGCATATGTGTCTTACCTAACAACCTGTCGGTATTGTATACCATTTTGATGTTCATCTTGTCAGACACTGCAACACATGGCATCTTGGTACAGAAAACACCTTGGACAAGCTTTTCAAGTGAGAAGTGTTGGATCTGAGAGGGACATGACCTATCAGAGGCTACATTCTCACTACTACTACTACTACCACTACTCTGCACCTCTCCTTCCGACAGTATTTAAGTCTCCGCACTGTCGCTTGATCTTCAGATAGTTCCTGACTATGGAACTGAACTTCTCCAGGCCGAGGGACTGACAACCTCAAATTCTACGACTACAAGGGTGATGGACTGATTACATCGTCTTCACATCTCTACTGTTCCTGCCTACTTTCTGTATTCGACTGAAGAAGCCTACTGTGTAGGCGAAACGTTTCGGAATAAAGTTGTCTAACTGTTGCATATGTGTCTTACCTAACAACCTGTCGGTATTGTATACCATTTTGATGGGGTTAAAGCTATGTATGGTTCCTGCCTCCACTACCTCACTTGCTAGGCTATTCCACTTCCTGACTACTCTGACTGAAGAAATACTTCCTAACATCCCTTTGACTCTTCTGAGTCTTCAATTCTGTGTGTGTATATATACCTGTGAAAATACTCAGATATGTCCATTCTTTTATTTTTACTGTTACAATTTTTGCATATTTAAGAACATAAGAACGAAGGAACACTGCAGCAGGCCTACTGGCCCATGCGAGGCAGGTCCAAGTCTCCTACCGGCTTAAGCCAATGCACCCAACCTAGTCAGGTCAGGTCACCTTGACTTAAGGGAGGAACACAGCAACCGTCCTGGTAGCACAAGCTAATCAGGTCCAACTCACACCCACCCACACCCACTCATGTATTTATCCAACCTATTTTTAAAGCTACACAACGTTCTGGCCTCTATGACTGTACTTGGGAGTTTGTTCCACTCATCCACAACTCTATTACCAAACCAGTACTTTCCTATATCCTTCCTGAATCTGAATTTTTCTAACTTAAAACCATTGCTGCGAGTCCTGTCTAGGCTAGATATTTTCAGCACCACACTATTTACATCCCCTTTATTTATTCCTGTCTTCCATTTATACACCTCAATCATCTCTTCCCTAATTCTTCGTCTTTCTAGAGAGTGCAGATTCAGGGCCCTTAGTCTATCCTCATAGGGAAGGTTTCTGATACATGGGATCAACTTTGTCATCCTCCTTTGTACATTTTCCAGAGCATTTATATCCATTCTGTAATACGGTGACCAAAATTGTGCAGCATAATCTAAATGAGGCCTAACCAAGGATGTATAGAGTTGAAGAACAACCTGAGGACTCCTATTATTTATGCTTCTTGATATGAAGCCAAGGATTCTATTAGCTTTATTGCGAACACTTATGCACTGTTGTCTTGGTTTCAGATTACTGCTAACCAGAACTCCTAAATCTTTTTCGCAATCCGTAATATTAAGATCTACATTATTTAGTTTATATGTGGCATGGTTATTGTCCTGTCCAACATTTAGAACTTTGCATTTGTCTATATTAAACTGCATCTGCCACCTCTCCGACCACTGCATCAGTCTATTCAAATCTTCCTGGAGTGCTCTAATGTCCTCTTCAGAATGAATTCGACGGCCTATTTTGGTGTCATCGGCAAACTTGCTGATGTCGCTCTTTATGCCCTCATCTATGTCGTTTATGTATATTGTGAACAGCAGGGGGCCCAACACTGACCCTTGTGGAACACCGCTCATGACGCTTCCCCACTCTGATTTCTCCCCATTTATGCAAACTCTTTGCTGCCTATTTGTCAACCATGCCTCTATCTAAGAAAAAATTTCTCCTCCTATTCCATGTGCCTTAATTTTCCTCAATAGTCTCTGATGTGGGACCCTGTCAAAAGCCTTACTGAAGTCCATATACACAATATCATATTCATTACCATGATCTACCTCCTCAAATACCTTAGTGAAAAAAGTTAATAAATTCGTAAGGCAGGAACGCCCCTTTGTAAAAACCATGCTGAGATTCGTTGATTAATTTATGCTTTTCAAGGTGGCTACGAACTGCCTCGGCAATTATTGATTCCATAAATTTTCCCACTATGGAGGTTAGGCTTATTGGTCTATAGTTCGAAGGTAAGGACCTGTCGCCTGCTTTGAAAATAGGTATCACATTTGCCATTTTCCATTTATCTGGCACAATGCCAGTTTGTAGTGATATGTTGAAAAGATTAGCCAAAGGTTTGCTAAGCTCCTCTTTACATTCCTTTAGAACCCTTGCATACAGTTCATCAGGGCCTGGGGATTTGTTAGGTTTTAATTTATCTATTTGCCTAAGGACCATGTCACTTGTAACCCTAATCGTGCACAGTTTATTATCTTCCTGTTCCACATCATTTATCATTTCTGGAATATTGCTGGTATCCTCCTGTGTAAAAACTGAGAGGAAGTATGTGTTAAAACTTCTACACATTTCCTTATCACTGTCAGTGAGCTGACCCGAGGAATTTTTGAGTGGGCCTATCTTGTCCCTGATCTTACTTCTGTATACCTGAAAGAATCCTTTTGGGTTAGTCTTCGAATCTCTTGCAACTTTAACCTCATAATCTCTTTTTGCTTTTCTAATTCCTTTTTTTATTTCTCTCTTTAACTGAATATATCGATTTCTTAATTGCCCCTCTCCTCTTTTGAATTGCCTATATATGCCTCTCTTTTGACCAATTAGATATTTTAATCTATTGTTTATCCATTTAGGATCATTTTTGTTTGATCTGATTTCCCTATTTGGAACATAATTTGACTGAGCAGCTAGAACTATGCCCTGGAAAGCGTCATATTGGCAACCATCACCACCTACCTGACCCTTAGTCAGGCCATTCCAGTTCAGCCCACCTAAGTAATTTTTCAGTCCTATGAAATCAGCCAAGCGGAAGTCAGGGACAGAGACTTGATTGCCATTATTAGGGGAATTCCATGATACATGTATATTAAAACTGAGTGATTTGTGATCACTTTCCCCAAGCTCATCATTAACCTCAAGATTATTAATTAGTGTTTCCCTACTGGCAAGAACCAAGTCATGCATTCTAAAGTTCTTCCTTGCCTTACATGAATAAAAAAGGGAGTTATCACTATTCTCAAAATTGTGTTAATCACTAATATAAAGGGGAAAGAATGGCAAAAACTTTTCATATTACTCAAGATTTCATCATTAGTGCCAGATTTGGGAATGAGGTCAGCTTGGCAGAGGCAAGCATTTCAAAGAATTTGCAACCTTGGAAATATATATACAGTACAGTGGAACCTCTACTTGCGAGTTTAATCCGTTCCATGACGTTGCTCGCAACTGGATTTGCTCATTTGCAGAGTCAATTTTCCTCATTTAAAGTAATTGAAATGCAATTAATCCGTTCCAGTGGAATTCTGTACTTCAATAATTTCGCTAATATCAACTCTTCAGCTATTTGTCTATCTCACTTCATCTAATATGACATAATAAACAATATAAATAACATAGAAACCTGATATATACTCTAAAATGAATAAAATATGCCATTCATGTAGTGGTATGGGCGGTGTCGGAGGTAGACGAGAGTTTGTCTGGAGACTGGGCAAAATACTTCATGAATAATTTCGCTAATATCATCTATACGGCATATTTAACTATCACAGTTCATCTAATGTGACATAACAAACAATATAAATAACATAGAAACATGATATATACTCTAGAATGAATGTCATTATGTAACAGGTGGAGGCAGCCACAACCACTCCCTCTTTGTTGTGGTAAACACTGCCATCTAGTGACAACCTTTTGAAGCCATCTGTTATTATAATTATTATGTGTAGTACATTATTATATATGTATTATTATACAGGTCCGCCATCACAAATGCTGCAATCAGTTATTTGGTTCCTTCAGTTATTCGGCACTAATTTTGGCTAGCATAATTTCAAAATTCCAGGGTTGCCACACCAACCTGCTGGTACTGTTTGGTGGCGCTACTTGCTACATAAGTGATTCCAATTTCTTTTTCTCCATTTATTGTTTTAACCTGCTTACTTTTAGCCCTAGCAATGGTTCCAACGAATAAAAGAAATGCTTCTCATTATGTAAAGCACCTACACAGTACATTATCCATTAAAGATAAGGTGGCTTTGAAGCCACTGTCGGTTGCCATGAGCTCAGTCTCATGAAGCAGGAGAATATGCTTTATTATTACGCTAATATCAATACTACAGCTTATTTGCATATCACAGTTGATCTAATATGACATAAGAAACAATATAAATAACATAAAACATGTTAAATACTCCAGAATGAATAATAATCGGCATAACACCAAGCAGTTCGACAGAGTTATGAAGAGGATATGGTAAACAAATACCATTCTCCTATCCTTGTCTTGGGGGTTATATTAGAGAAAAACGGGGTATAGCACAGGGCTAACTATGATATACATTCGTACTCCACCATAAACATGAAACAGAAAAGTTATTTTCTCTCTATAGATTATCACACATAGCAGCATATGTGTAGAGAACCTAGGATAACCCCAAAAAAGTCAACATGGCTTATTTTTAGTACCTGGCTTGGGTTAGCCATATATGATTTTTGGTAAATATTCGATTCCCAGCCAGGGTAGAAACATTAGGCGTGTTTCTTTACACCTGTTGTCTATGTTTACCCATCAGTAAATGGTTACCTGGGTGTTAGTCGACTAGTGTGGGTGTTATCCTGAGACACTGACCTAATTTTCTTGAAATACTCAGCATAACAAGTGCCTTTCTATACAGTAGTATGTCACTGATGTCAGCTAGGCCTGTATACCTTGTACATGTACGTGTAGTAAATATATTATTATTATTTTTATTTTTTATTATCACACTGGCCGATTCCCACCAAGGCAGGGTGGCCCGAAAAAGAAAAACTTTCACCATCATTCACTCCATCACTGTCTTGCCAGAAGGGTGCTTTACACTACAGTTTTTAAACTGCAACATTAACACCCCTCCTTCAGAGTGCAGGCACTGTACTTCCCATCTCCAGGACTCAAGTCCGGCCTGCCGGTTTCCCTGAACCCCTTCATAAATGTTACTTTGCTCACACTCCAACAGCACATCAAGTATTAAAAACCATTTGTCTCCATTCACTCCTACCAAACACGCTCACGCATGCCTGCTGGAAGTCCAAGCCCCTCGCACACAAAACCTCCTTTACCCCCTCTCTCCAACCTTTCCTAGGCCGACCCCTACCCCGCCTTCCTTCCACTACAGACTGATATACTCTTGAAGTCATTCTGTTTTGCTCCATTCTCTCTACATGTCCGAACCACCTCAACAACCCTTCCTCAGCCCTCTGGACAACAGTTTTGGTAATCCCGCACCTCCTTCTAACTTCCAAACTACGAATTCTCTGCATTATATTCACACCACACATTGCCCTCAGACATGACATCTCCACTGCCTCCAGCCTTCTCCTCGCTGCAACATTCATCACCCATGCCTCATACCCATATAAGAGCGTTGGTAAAACTATACTCTCATACATTCCCCTCTTTGCCTCCACGGACAAAGTTCTTTGTCTCCACAGACTCCTAAGTGCACCACTCACTCTTTTCCCCTCATCAATTCTATGATTCACCTCATCTTTCATAGACCCATCCGCTGACACGTCCACTCCCAAATATCTGAATACATTCACCTCCTCCATACTCTCTCCCTCCAATCTGATATTCAATCTTTCATCACCTAATCTTTTTGTTATCCTCATAACCTTACTCTTTCCTGTATTCACCTCTAATTTTCTTCTTTTGCACACCCTACCAAATTCATCCACCAATCTCTGCAACTTCTCTTCAGAATCTCCGAAGAGCACAGCGTCATCAGCAAAGAGCAGCTGTGACAACTCCCACTTTGTGTGTGATTCTTTATCTTTTAACTCCACGCCTCTTGCCAAGACCCTCGCATTTACTTCTCTTACAACCCCATCTATAAATATATTAAACAACCACGGTGACATCACACATCCTTGTCTAAGGCCTACTTTTACTGGGAAAAAATTTCCCTCTTTCCTACACACTCTAACTTGAGCCTCACTATCCTCGTAAAAACTCTTCACTGCTTTCAGTAACCTACCTCCTACACCATACACTTGCAACATCTGCCACATTGCCCCCCTATCCACCCTGTCATACGCCTTTTCCAAATCCATAAATGCCACAAAGACCTCTTTAGCCTTATCTAAATACTGTTCACTTATATGTTTCACTGCAAACACCTGGTCCACACACCCCCTACCTTCCCTAAAGCCTCCTTGTTCATCTGCTATCCTATTCTCCGTCTTACTCTTAATTCTTTCAATAATAACTCTACCATACACTTTACCAGGTATACTCAGCAGACTTATCCCCCTATAATTTTTGCACTCTCTTTTATCCCCTTTGCCTTTATACAAAGGAACTATGCATGCTCTCTGCCAATCCCTAGGTACCTTACCCTCTTCCATACATTTACATATTAAATAATTGCACCAGCCACTCCAAAACTATATCCCCACCTGCTTTTAACATTTCTATCTTTATCCCATCAATCCCGGCTGCCTTACCCCCTTTCATTTTACCTACTGCCTCACGAACTTCCCCCACACTCACAACTGGCTCTTCCTCACTCCTACAAGATGTTATTCCTCCTTGTCCTATACACGAAATCACAGCTTCCCTATCTTCATCAACATTTAACAATTCCTCAAAATATTCCCTCCATCTTCCCAATACCTCTAACTCTCCATTTAATAACTCTCCTCTCCTATTTTTAACTGACAAATCCATTTGTTCTCTAGGCTTTCTTAACTTGTTAATCTCACTCCAAAACTTTTTCTTATTTTCAACAAAATTTGTTGATAACATCTCACCCACTCTCTCATTTGCTCTCTTTTTACATTGCTTCACCACTCTCTTAACCTCTCTCTTTTTCTCCATATACTCTTCCCTCCTTGCATCACTTCTACTTTGTAAAAACTTCTCATATGCTAACTTTTTCTCCCTTACTATTCTCTTTACATCATCATTCCACCAATCGCTCCTCTTCCCTCCCGCACCCACTTTCCTGTAACCACAAACTTCTGCTGAACACTCTAACACTACATTTTTAAACCTACCCATACCTCTTCGACCCCATTGCCTATGCTCTCATTAACCCATCTATCCTCCAATAGCTGTTTATATCTTACCCTAACTGCCTCCTCTTTTAGTTTATAAACCTTCACCTCTCTCTTCCCCGATATTTCTATTCTCCTTGTATCCCATCTACCTTTTACTCTCAGTGTAGCTACAACTAGAAAGTGATCTGATATATCTGTGGCCCCTCTATAAACATGTACATCCTGAAGTCTACTCAACAGTCTTTTATCTACCAATACATAATCAAACAAACTACTGTCATTTCATCCTACATCATATCTTGTATACTTATTTATCCTCTTTTTCTTAAAATATGTATTACCTATAACTAAACCCCTTTCTATACAAAGTTCAATCAAAGGGCTCCCATTATCATTTACACCTGGCACCCCAAACTTACCTACCACACCCTCTCTAAAAGTTTCTCCTACTTTAGCATTCAGGTCCCCTACCACAATTACTCTCTCACTTGGTTCAAAGGCTCCTATACATTCACTTAACATGGTTCAAAGGCTCCTATACATTCACTTAACATCTCCCAAAATCTCTCTCTCTCCTTTGCATTCCTCTCTTCTCCAGGTGCATACACGCTTATTATGACCCACTTCTCGCATCCAACCTTTACTTTAATCCACATAATTCTTGAATTTACACATTCATATTCTCTTTTCTCCTTCCATAACTGATCATTCAACATTACTGCTACCCCTTCCTTCTCTAACTCTCTCAGATACTCCAGATTTAATCCCATTTATTTCCCCCCACTGAAACTCCCCTACCCCCTTCAGCTTTGTTTCGCTTAGGGCCAGGACATCCAACTTCTTTTCATTCATAACATCAGCAATCATCTGTTTCTTGTCAACCGTACTACATCCATGCACATTTAAGCATCCCAGTTTTATAAAGTTTTTCTTCTTCTCTTTTTTAGTAAATGTCTACAGGAGAAGGGGTTACTAGCCCATTGCTCCCGGCATTTTAGTCGCCTCATATATTATTATTATTATTATTATTATTATATTATTATTATTATTATTTCCTCAGTTGTTTGTTGGGTTATCTTATTCAAACTTGGGCATTGTATGATGGAAAGATACTTCTTCACGTACACCAAAAATGAAAGAAATCAGACCATAAATAGCGGAGTTCACTTCTTAGCCATTAGTGGCTGCTTAGTGGTATATTTTTGTATGGTTGTTATGGTTATATTCTCATTTTTTTTATCTCATTTGATAGAATGGAAGATATATTACAGAAATAGATATGATTTTGATTGCTTTCATGATGAAAAGTACCTTGAAATTGTGCTCACAGTAGCGAAAATGTTGTACTCTTTAGCGAAGCTCAAGAGTAAACAAATGACGTCACCGTCCAATACCTGTCCGCCTGCCAGTCTAAATTCCAGTATGGAGCCAAGAATGGCTTGACATTATTTATACAATTATTACAATAATGCAGTAGTCTGCATAACAGTAAATCTTTTATTATTTTTTTTTTTGTGAATAAAAATTCCAAATGGTAAGCAAGAGTAATATAAGAGGGGCTTGTAGCCGCGACTAATGAACAGAGAAAATGTTATTTTAGTGCCAGGAATGTCTGCATTATTTATTCTGGACCCTATTTTGAAATTGGCATCTGTTGAAATTTGTGTGAAATCGGCCAAATTGCCAATTTCTGACCACTTTATTAGGTAGTTGAAATAAGTGAATGGGCGGTTTCTTGTACTCAGTTGACAGGCTAGAAGTAAATAAGTTTATTCAGGTATACACAAATACAGTTACATAGATTATCATACCTAGCAGTGTATGTATAGAGAACCTAGGATAACCCAGAAAAGTCAGACAAAGTGACTTATTTCCAGTACCTGGCTTGGGCTTGCCATATATGATTCTTTGTAAATATTTTTTTTTCTCGGTTGTTTGTTGGGCTATCTCATTGAAACTTGGGCAATGTATGATGGAAAGATGCTTCTTAACATACAACAAAAGTAAAAAAGACGGACGATAAATAAGGGAGTTCACTTCTCAACCATTAGCCGCCTCTTTGCAGTATATTTTCGTATGGTTTTTATGGTTGTATTCTCATTTTTTGGACTCATTTGATAGAATGGAAGATATATTACAGAAATAGACATGATTTTGATTCACAATACACAAATAACCCGCACATAAGAGAGAAGCTAACGACGACGTTTCGGTCCGACTTGGACCATTAATGGTCCAAGTCGGACCGAAACGTCGTCGTTAGCTTCTCTCTTTTATGTGCGGGTTATTTGTGTATTGTTCCAGTCACGGTATTGTGCCTTTTTGTTATTTATTAATGATTTTGATTGCTTTCATGATGAAAAGTACCTTGAAATTGAGCTCAAAGTAGTGGAAATGTTCAATTTTTGCCGATGTTCAATGAACTGTGTAAGTCAAGTTGGTTAATTTTATTAAGTGTATTCTAACTTAACCACTCTGTAATTCGTCAAACTCAGTAATCCGGCACACTACAGGTCCCAATGATGCCGGATTTGTGATGGAGGACCCGTGCATATTATATTATTATTATTATTATTATTATTAAAAAAAATTATTATACTATTATTATACGTATTATTATTAAACGTATTATTATTATTATACATTATTATTATTATTATTATTATTATTATTATTATATAAATAATTTGTAATTTTTATTCACACAAAAAATATAAGATTTACTGTTATTCCTTATTGCAATAATTGTATAAATAATGTCAACCCATTCACGACTGCATATTGGAATGGACAGTGACGTCGTTTGTTTACTCTGAAACAGCCAAGCAATGGACCATTTCTCCTAGGTTGAGCTCAATTTCAAAGCACTTTTCATCATGAAAGCAATCAAAATCGTATATATTTCTGTAATATATCTTCCATTCTATCAAATGAGACCAAAAAAAACGAGAATACAACCATAAAAACCATTCAGAATTACCGTTAAGGGGTGGCTAATTGCTGAGAAGTGAACCCTATTATTTATGCTTAGATTTCTTTTATTTTTGGTGTACGTTAAGAAGCATCTTTCCATCATACATTGTCCAAGTTTCAATAAGATAGTCCAACAAACAAATGAGATACAATTCCCGAGATCAAAAGCAAGAGTCCCTCACCAGTGTCAAGGAACCTGCCTTGAGGTCTGCTCGCTTATGGAAATTTTGCTCGCATATGGAAGCAAAAAGTCGACCCATCGACTGCTCATATTTGGAAAAACTCGCACGTGGACATGCTCGCAAGTAGAGGTTCCACTGTAGTTATAAAGATCACATACAGCAAATGAAGTATAGCACCAAGTGGTGATGCTTGTCAGCGGTCAAACAAAATAACTTTTAATGTGGAAGGGGGTGTGTGCAATACAGTATATATATTTACAGTGGACCCCCGCTTTACGATCAGCTCCCAATGCGACCAATTATGTAAGTGTATTTATGTAAGTGCGTTTGTATGTGTATGTTTGGGGGTCTGAAATGGACTAATCTAATTCACAATATTCCTTATGGGAACAAATTCGTTCAGTACTGGCACCTGAACATACTTCGGGAATGAAATAATATCGTAAACCGGGGGCCCACTGTATATATAAAGTGATGTCATTTTTTGCTAAAATAAATTTTGGGTATATTTTCCAAAATCAGCTTTTATGTTCCACAATCTATGCTGCTAACACTATTTTTCTCTCACTCTTTTTCATGTACCATCAAAATTATAAAAACACACTATGCCCTCACTTTAACCTTTTGAATGTTAAAACCATACATAATGCTGTTCACTCCACATTTAAAATACTGTACTTCACTTTAGTGATAATATTAATATACACTTTAGTGGTAATATTAACTTCCTGGAAAACTATAACAGAGGACTGAGTCACACTCCGACTAAATACCTCTGATATTCCTTGTGTTCATCTGAACAACTAAAGAAACTGTATGCATGTAAAATAACCAAAAATGTGAACTAGCTTACCAGGTGAATTAAAGAATTGTAATACATATAATGAATTCCAACAAATATTTAAACCATGTCTTTTAATATAAGCTTTAAAACTGGCATTCAATCATTTTCTAACTTATTAATTATATGATGCACCTGAATTTTAAATTTTCTTTAATAATCTTGTATTTTGCATTTTAATTTAATAATCTTGTATTTTGTATTTTAAATATTTTTAACTTCACAATACTGCAATTGTGTTATACTCGTATGTTTAAAGAGCTCTATAACATGGTATTAGTCCGAGTCTAAATATGCTTAAAATGCTGTGCATAATGTGGACTTTAGAACAATTAAGTTTGTGTGTGACATTTTGAGAATAAATAATTTTTAATGAAGAATCTGTTGCTAGTTGGCTTTCTGTTGTAATATCAATAATTGAGCATTATGATCTATTTTGTTACATTTTTGTCTTCATATTCAATCTATGCATACTAAATTTATTTTATGCAAAACCTTAAATTTTATTAGACTGGAATTGGAGCTGCGACAAAGCGAGCAGTTAGCTTTAAGTCGCATGGAAACAGTTCGCAAGCAGCACGAGAGAGACCTGCGGTCACTCATTGAGGATCACCATCGTACTCTAGAAAGGATGCACTTGGAAAATGAAGCTGCACTCAGAGAAACCACTAAAGAGAGAGAGCGACTCAAAGACGAGTATGAAGACAGGATAAGAACATTGATTCGTAATCATGAGGTTCGTTGATTTCTACATTTTTAAATGTTATTAAAATACAGGTAGAAAATATGTTAAAATCTTTTCACATAATAGAGCCATTGTAAATTGGTAGACAGCAATCATGCAGTGAGGTATTCGCATGAAACAGAAGCCTGCTAAATGCTTTGCACTCTGACAGTAGGTTGATAGATAGCAGCCATCCAAGGAGATCCTGCCATCCTGGTCATGAGTGGAATGGAAGCCTGTTAAAAGTTTTGCACTTTCCCAGGATTGTTTGTCTTTTCTTTCTGACTTTGCAAGATGTCAGGTAAAGTTTACAGGCTAATTTACATTTAGTTTACACTTTACTATCTTTTTTTTATATATACTGTACCTTTGAAGAGTTTCAAAAGTTTCACTACTCTCGGAGCCTAACCATGGACGAGGCTCGTCTGGTGCTTCCCTGGTCAACCAGGCTGTTGCTGCTGGAGGCCTGCTGCCCCACATATCCATCACAGCCTGGTTGATTTGGCATCTGGTGAAGATACTTGTCCAGTTTCCTCTTGAAGGCATCTACACTTGTTCCAGCCATGTTTCTGACATCTTCTGGTAAGATGTTGAATAGTCTTGGGCCCTGGATGTTGATACAGTGTTCCCTTATTGTCCCCACTGCACCCCTGCTCCTCACTGGGTTTATTTTGAACTTCCTCCCATATCTCTCACTCTATATAGGTCTTCTGTAAAATTTCCTTCCAGTGAATGAGGGCTAGTCTGAGATTGGGCAATAAGGGCAGTGTTTCCCAGAATTATTCAGATGTGGTACTGTACATAACAGGGAAGAACTTCATATTAGTCAATGCAGAGAATAGTGACAAACTCGGTGATAGTGTACCATTCATTTCATTTCGACTAATACAGCTATTTCTATCATCATAGCTATATAATTATATAATCTCTTAGTTTCTGATGACCAGTAAAGTAACATTACTTGCAGTAGTCAGAAGCAGACGCTAAAGTACCTAGAAATATGGTTGCATGATGATCAGAAATTGAATACATATTTAAAAATAGCTTTCTTAAAGAGAGATGAAATTGAGTACATATTCCACATTTTTTTTTTTTTTAACAAGTCGGCCGTCTCCCACCGAGGCAGGGTGACCCAAAAAAGAAAGAAAATCCCCAGAAAGAAAATGCTTTCATCATCATTCAACACTTTCACCACACTCACACATAATCACTGTTTTTGCAGAGGTGCTCAGAATACAACAGTTTAGAAGCATATATGTATAAAGATACACAACATATCCCTCCAAACTGCCAATATCCCAAACCCCTCCCAAACCCCTCCTTTAAAGTGCAGGCATTGTACTTCCCATTTCCAGGACTCAAGTCCGACTATATGAAAATAACCTGTTTCCCTGAATCCATTCACTAAATAACAAAAAAAGGCACAATACCGTGACTGGAACAATACACAAATAACCCGCACATAAAAGAGAGAAGCTTACGATGACGTTTTGGTCCAAATTGGACCATTGACAAAGTCACGCTGTGTGACTTTGTCAATGGTCCAAGTCGGACCGAAACGTCGTCGTAAGCTTCTCTCTTTTATGTGCGGGTTATTTGTGTATCCATTCACTAAATATTACCCTGCTCACACTCCAACAGATCGTCAGGTCCTAAGTACCATTCATCTCCATTCACTCCTATCTAACACGCTCACGCACGCTTGCTGGAAGTCCAAGCCCCTTGCCCACAAAACCTCCTTTACCCCCTCTCTCCAACCTTTTCGAGGACGACCCCTACCTCGCCTTCCTTCCCCTATAGATTTATATGCTTTCCATGTCATTCTACTTTGATCCATTCTCTCTAAATGACCAAACCACCTCAACAACCCCTCTTCTGCCCTCTGACTAATACTTTTATTAACTCCACACCTTTTCCTAATTTCCACACTTCGAATTTTCTGCATAATATTTACACCACACATTGCCCTTAGACAGGACATCTCCACTGCCTCCAACCGTCTCCTCGCTGCTGCATTTACCACCCAAGCCTCACACCCATATAAGAGTGTTGGTACTACTATACTTTCATACATTCCCTTCTTTGCCTCCATAGATAACGTTTTTTGACTCCACATATACCTCAATACATCACTCACCTTTTTTCCCTCATCAATTCTGTGATTAACCTCATCCTTCATAAATCCATCTGCTGACACATCAACTCCCAAATATCTGAAAACATTCACTTCTTCCATACTCCTCCTCCCCAATTTGATATCCAATTTTTCTTTATCTAAATCATTTGATACCCTCATCACCTTACTCTTTTCTATGTTCACTTTCAACTTTCTACCTTTACACACACTCCCAAACTCATCTGCTAACCTTTGCAATTTTTCTTTAGAATCTCCCATAAGCACAGTATCATCAGCAAAAAGTAACTGTGTCAATTCCCATTTTGTATTTGATTCCCCATAATTTAATCCCACCCCTCTGCCGAACACCCTATCATTTACAGTGGAACCTCAAAAATCGAACTTAATCCGTTCCAGGAGCTAGTTCTAAATTCAAAAAGTCTGAAATTCGAAGCAATATTTGCCATAAGAAATAATGGAAATACAATTAATCCGTTCCAGAAGCCCAAAAATATTCACACAAAAAATACATTTTATAGAGATTAATTACAGTTTTACATACAACAAATACTATAATTTTTAATTATGTATAGTAATACGTACATATAAAATAACATTTTTACTTACCTTTATTGAAGATTGGTGATGGCATCTGGAAGATAGGGAGGAGGAGAGAGAGAGTTGGGATTAGTGTTTGGAAGGAGAATCCCCCTCCATGAGTACTTCAGGTAAAGCCCTCTCTGGGGCTATTTCCCTTCTCTGTCTTTTAATGCCACTAGGACCAGCTTGAGAGTCACTGGACCCCTGTCTCACAAAATAACTGGCCACAGTCCTCTGTTTCTGGCACCTCTTTAACATTTCCCTAAAATGGGACATGGTTCTGTCACTGAACTTGTTGCAAAGATGGCTTGTTTCAGCTTGCTCAGGGTGGTACTTCTGCACAAACATTTGGACATCATTCCACTTGGCACAAATCTCCTTAATCTTTGAAGAAGGCACCTCATCCACTCCCTATATTAACACCTTTTGCAACATCAGCTTCCTTGATTTGTTTTCTTTGACAGGATAGAACCGATGGTCAATTTGTTTTTCCCATACATCCTGGCAAGCTCAACAAGTCTCGCACCACTCTCATACTTCTGTATTATTTCCTTCTTCACATCTATGGTGTTTCTCACTTTCTTTACCACAGGGGTACCACTAGCAAGTTTCTTGGGGCCCGTGGCAGCTTATTTCACAGTCCCACAAGCACTAAACACAACGAAATAATCGTAAAATGCGTGAATGAGAGCGCAGGTTAGTGTTCACTCAAGCATAAACAAAGCTAGACTGCTCACGGCGCCTGCATGGGGACGCGGACAGAGTGGGCCAGCAGACATGTCCCGTACCCGGCAGTCCGAAAATAAGGGCACGTTAGATAATAGGGACACAGTTTGTCCGAAAAAATGGTCCTATTTTCGAAACGTTCGATATGTGTATGTGATGCGTTTGATTTTTGAGGTCCCACTGTACTTCTTTTACAACCCCATCTATAAATATATTAAACAACCATGGTGACATTACACATCCCTGTCTAAGACTTGCTTTTACTGGGGAGTAGTCTCCCTCTCTTCTACACACCCTAACCTGAGCGTCACTTTTTTTTTTTTTAACAAGTCGGCCATCTCCCACCGAGGCAGGGTGACCCAAAAAGAAAGAAAATCCCCAAAAAGAAAATACTTTCATCATCATTCAACACTTTCACCTAACTCACACATAATCACTGTTTTTGCAGAGGTGCTCAAAACACAACTGTTTAGAAGCATATACGTATAAAGATACATGACACAGGGTGGTAAGCGGCTAGTGGGAGGTGGCATAGACGGTTCACCTCTGACCTGCCGGCACCCCACAACCAATCTTCTAACATCGGAAATACCCGTAAATCCACGCCCACAAGCTGCCACCAATTTGTCACTCCAGGCTGCAAGCCTGTTGCAGCCTCTTTTCAAGCTTCCTGGCTTAGTTCGTGTGCTAATTGCTTCAATCTCTGAGGGGTTGACCCGGATTTTGCAATTAAGCCAGCCAGTAAGCCAGACTGTGGAAGTGAGCGCCAGTCAGCCTGCCTCAGCCTATCATCTAGCCTGTCTTGTCATCCCACCGCTGCCACCAATTTGTCATGTGGGTTCGATAACGTGGATGGGGTAAAAACACTCACGCAGGCTGGTTAGTACGTATAATTATAACGGAAAGTATGGGAAGCACCATCAGCCGGAGCTCTCAGTAGTACCAGTTACCAGTTACCAGTAGATGACTCACTACCAACCATCTGTGTGAATCACTGACTGTTATTCACATTGCTGTGGACTAAAATCACAAGGGTATTAAAAGAGGACAACATCAAAGCTGCTTTCATAGAAAACCTGGAAGTTTTCTACAACAGATGGGAACATAAAAAGTCTGGGCTGAATGGTACTGCCCTTGATACTGGCCATGTAGTCAGAAACTGTAAGGCTGGAAATGAAGTCCTGGTAGTCAGTAAATGTGGGGCTGATAGTGCTGTCCTGGGAGACAGTAATGGTGAAGCTGGAGGTGCTGTCCTGGGAGACAGTAATGGTGAGGCTGGAGGTGCTGTCCTGGGAGACAGTAATGGTGAAGCTGGAGATGCTGTCCTGGGAGACAGTAATGGTGAAGCTGGAGATTTTGTCCAGGTAGTCGGGAATTATACACAGGAAGGAATACATATAAATGACCTCATAGGGGACAGGAGCCATAGTAGGGAAACAAGTGTAGTCAAAGATAAGATAAAACCAATATTGCAAACTAGAAATACCGCAGGAAATAGCAAACAAGAGGACTCCACTAGCAATAGTGAGGATATATTACCAAAAACAACTGGTGGGAGCTCCATTGTTGGTGCTAGGGAGGATAGAAGTAAGACAGGGAAACATGCACCAACAGGGAATACAGTCACAGAAACCCAAGGCAAACGGAAACCAAGCCTGTGCACATACTATGCACTTGGTATCTGCTGGCATGGGAAATCTGGAAAAACAGATGGGACATGCAACTATGACCACCCTAGAAAATGCCATGCCCATATGACAACAGGAAAATGCAAACTCCCTTCCTGTAAGCTTTTTCACCCTGAACTGTGTACCTCTTCAGTACAGGAAAGACTGTGCTATAACTTAAATTGCCAGGCATACCATCTAAAGGGGACAAAAAGATACAAAACATCTAGGCCATGGGAAAACCTGGGTAGCCACAGCCACTCAAGAGGGAGAGGTTTTTTAGTGCCAGGAAGGAAAAAAATCTGGCAGGAAATGGCAGAAATCGTACACCAAATCCAGTCATTCCTGGAGTGGAACCACAGTCGATGGCCTCCACTCCAAACCAACAGATACAGATACTAATGCCAGAAAAAAAATCCCCCCCAGTACCAACAATACCACCAGTCCGATAACATTCTTCTTTGCAAATATACAGGGTCTAAAGCCAGCAACAAACAACAAAATACCTTTCATCCGTGGACTGCTTGCAGAGGCAAAAGCAATGTTTGCGGCTTTCACCGAGACCCACATAAAGGATCACTTGGACAACGAAATATGGATCCCAGGTTACAACCTATACAGATGTGACAGAGTGAACAGGCAAAAGGGGGGGGTTGGCCTGTACATTGCAGAGTCACTTGTTTGCACAGAACTGCTTAATGCCTCAAATGATGTAGTGGAAGTTTTAGCAGTAAAGGTCGAGAACCAAAACCTAGTCATTGTGGTAGTCTACAAGCCTCCGGATGCAACATCCCAGCAATTCCAGGAACAGCTGTTAAAAATTGACCACTGTCTGGAAAATCTTCCAGCTCCTGCACCCAACATCTTGCTCCTGGGGGATTTCAACTTAAGGCACCTAAAATGGAGGAATATAGCAAATAATATTGTTGCAGTAATAACACCAGGAGGCAGCTCTGATGAAAACTCACACTCACACGAGCTTTTAAATCTCTGCACAAAATTCAATTTAAACCAGCAAATAATAGAGCCTACTAGACTGGAGAATACACTAGACCTCATCTTCACTAACAATGATGATCTGATAAGAAATGTCACCATATCAAAAACAATATACTCAGATCACAACATAATTGAGGTTCAGACATGTATGCGTGGAGCCCCAGACCGACATAATGAGACTAGTCACGAGGGAGCATTCACCAAATTCAACTTCAATAACAAAAACATAAAGTGGGACCAAGTAAACCAAGTCCTAACCGATATAAGCTGGGAAGATATACTAAGCAACACAGACCCCAACATATGCCTAGAACAGATTAACTCGGTGGCACTCGATGTATGCACAAGGCTTATTCCTCTAAGAAAAAGGAGGAGTAGATGTAAAATAGAAAGAGACAGGCGCTCCCTTTACAGGCGACGGAAAAGAATAACAGAGCGGCTAAAAGAGGTCAATATATCTGAAATGCGTAGGGAGACACTGGTCAGAGAAATAGCAAGCATCAAACTTAAGCTAAAAGAATCCTTTAGGAGTCAGGAATCGCGGGAAGAACTAAAAGCCATAAATGAAATCAAAAGAAACCCAAAGTATTTCTTCTCCTATGCCAAATCAAAATCGAGAACAACGTCCAGTATTGGGCCCCTACTTAAACAAGATGGGTCCTACACAGATGACAGCAAGGAAATGAGTGAGCTACTCAAGTCCCAATATGACTCAGTTTTTAGCAAGCCGCTAACCAGACTGAGAGTCGAAGATCAAAATGAATTTTTTATGAGAGAGCCACAAAATTTGATTAACACAAGCCTATCCGATGTTATCCTGACGCCAAATGACTTCGAACAGGCGATAAATGACATGCCCATGCACTCTGCCCCAGGGCCAGACTCATGGAACTCTGTGTTCATCAAGAACTGCAAGAAGCCCCTATCACGAGCCTTTTCCATCCTATGGAGAGGGAGCATGGACACGGGGGTCGTCCCACAGTTACTAAAAACAACAGACATAGCCCCACTCCACAAAGGGGGCAGTAAAGCAACAGCAAAGAACTACAGACCAATAGCACTAACATCCCATATCAAAAAAATCTTTGAAAGGGTCCTAAGAAGCAAGATCACCACCCATCTAGAAACCCATCAGTTACACAACCCAGGGCAACATGGGTTTAGAACAGGTCGCTCCTGTCTGTCTCAACTATTGGATCACTACAACAAGGTCCTAAATGCACTAGAAGACAAAAAGAATGCAGATGTAATATATACAGACTTTGCAAAAGCCTTCGACAAGTGTGACCATGGCGTAATAGCGCACAAAATGCGTGCTAAAGGAATAACAGGAAAAGTCGGTCGATGGATCTATAATTTCCTCACTAACAGAACACAGAGAGTAGTCGTCAACAGAGTAAAGTCCGAGGCAGCTACGGTGAAAAGCTCTGTTCCACAAGGCACAGTACTCGCTCCCATCTTGTTCCTCATCCTCATATCCGACATAGACAAGGATGTCAGCCACAGCACCGTGTCTTCCTTTGCAGATGACACCCGAATCTGCATGACAGTGTCTTCCATTGCAGACACTGCAAGGCTCCAGGCGGACATCAACCAAATCTTTCAGTGGGCTGCAGAAAACAAT
Source organism: Cherax quadricarinatus (assembly GCF_038502225.1). NCBI lineage: Eukaryota > Metazoa > Arthropoda > Malacostraca > Decapoda > Parastacidae > Cherax > Cherax quadricarinatus. The sequence continues at coordinate 20,866,414 of NC_091329.1, forward strand.
ATGAAGTTCAACGATGAGAAATTTCAATTACTCAGATATGGTAAACATGAGGAAATTAAATCTTCATCAGAATACAAAACAAATTCTGGCCACAAAATAGAGCGAAACACCAACGTCAAAGACCTGGGAGTGATCATGTCGGAGGATCTCGCCTTCAAGGACCATAACATTGTATCAATCGCATCTGCTAGAAAAATGACAGGATGGATAATGAGAACCTTCAAAACTAGGGAGGCCAAGCCCATGATGACACTCTTCAGGTCACTTGTTCTATCTAGGCTGGAGTATTGCTGCACACTAACAGCACCTTTCAAGGCAGGTGAAATTGCCGACCTAGAAAATGTACAGAGAACTTTCACGGCGCACATAACGGAGATAAAACACCTCAATTACTGGGAGAACTTGAGGTTCCTAAACCTGTATTCCCTGGAATGCAGGAGGGAGAGATACATGATTATATACACCTGGAAAATCCTAGAGGGACTAGTACCGAACTTGCACACGAAAATCACTCACTACGAAAGCAAAAGACTTGGCAGGCGATGCACCATCCCTCCAATGAAAAGCAGGGGTGTCACTAGCACGTTAAGAGACCATACAATAAGTGTCAGGGGCCCGAGACTGTTCAACTGCCTCCCAGCACACATAAGGGGGATTACCAACAGACCCCTGGCAGTCTTCAAGCTGGCACTGGACAAGCACCTAAAGTCAGTTCCTGATCAGCCGGGCTGTGGCTCGTACGTTGGTTTGCGTGCAGCCAGCAGCAACAGCCTGGTTGATCAGGCTCTGATCCACCAGGAGGCCTGGTCACAGACCAGGCCGCGGGGGCGTTGACCCCCGGAACTCTCTCCAGGTAAACTCCAGGTAACCATAGCGTGTTTTTGAACGCCGCTCACCCCCTAGACACTGGTGGGTCAGTCTTAAGATAGAGAGCAGAGAGGCAGGCGGCTGATGGTGCTTCCCATACTTTCCGTTATAATTATACGTACTAACCAGCATATGTGAGTGTTCTTACCCCTATCCACGTTTCGAACCCCACATGACAATTTCCACACTCCGAATTTTCTGCATAATATTTACACCACACATTGCCCTTAGGACATCTCCACTGCCTCCAACCGCCTCCTCGCTGCTGCATTCACAACGCAAGCTTCACACCCATATAAAAACTCTTCACAGCATTAGTAACTTACCACCTATTAGATATACTTGTAACATCTGCCAAATTGCTTCCCTGTCCACTCTATCATATGCCTTTACTAAATCCATAAATGCAATAAAAACTTCCCTCTCTCTCAACACATCGGCCGTATCCCACTGAGGTGGGGTGGTGCAAAAGAAAGAACGAAAGTTTCTCCTTTTACATTTAGTAATATATACAGGAGAAGGGGTTACTAGCCCCATGCTCCCGGCATTTTAGTTGCCTTTTACAACACGCATGGCTTACGGAGGAAGAATTCTGTTCCACTTCCCCATGGAGATAAGAGGAAATAAACAAGAACAAGAACTAGAAAGAAAATAGAAGAAAACCCAGAGGGGTGTGTATATATATGCTTATACATGTATGTGTAGTGTGACCTAAGTGTAAGTAGAAGTAGCAAGACGTACCTGAAATCTTGCATGTTCATGAGACAGAAAAAAGGACACCAGCAATCCTACCATCATGTAAAACAATTACAGGCTTTCGTTTTACACTCACTTGGCAGGATGGTAGTACCTCCCTGGGTGGTTGCTGTCTACCAACCTACTACGTATAAAAAACTTCCCTTCATTTATCTAAATACTGTTCACATGTATGCTTCAATGTAAACACTTGATCTACACATCCTCTACCCACTCTAAAACCTCCTTGCTCATCTGCAATCCTACATTCTGTCTTGCCTCTAATTCTTTCAATAATAACTACTGTACACTTTTCCTGGTATACTCAGTAAACTTATTCCTTTATAATTTTTACAATCTCTTTTGTCTCCCTTCCCTTTATATAAAGGGACTATACATGCTCTCTGCCAATCCCTAGGTACCTTCCCCTCTTTCATACATTTATTAAACAAAAGTACCAACCACTCCAACACTATATCCCCCCCTGCTTTTAACATTTGTCATAATCTCGTCAGTTCCAGCTGCTTTACCCCCTTTCATTCTACATAATGCCTCACACACCTCCCCTACACTCACATCCTGCTCTTCTTCACTCCTACAAAATGGTATACCTCCCTGGTCAGTGCATGAAATTACTGCCTCCCTTCATCGACATTTAATAGTTCCTCAAAATATTTTCGCCATCTACCCAGTGACTCCATCTCTCTATCTGCTAACTCCCCTACTCTGTTTTTAACTGACATATCCATTTGTTCCCTAGGCTTTCTTAACTTGTTTAACTCGCTCCAAATTTTTTTCTTATTTTCATTAAAATTTCTTGACAGTGCCTCTCCCACTCTATCATCTGCTCTCCTTTTGCACTCTCTCACCGCTTTCTTCACCTTTCTTTTACTCTCCATATACTCTATTCTTCGTATAACATTCCTGCTTTGTAAAAACCTCTCATGAGCTACCTTTTTCTCTTATCACATCCTTGACTTCATTCCACCAATCACTCCTCTTTCCTCCTGCACCCACCCTCCTATAACCACAAACTTCTGTCCCACATTCTTATACTGCATTTTTAAAACTATTCCAACCCTCTTCAACCCCCCCCCCCCCCCACTACTCATACTTACACCAACCCACCTTTCTGCCAATAGTTGTTTATATCTCACCCGAACTTTCTCCTCCCTTAGTTTATACACTTTTACCTCCCTCATACTTGTTGTTGTCATTTTCCTCTTGTCCCATCTACCTCTTACTCTAACTGTAGCTACAACTAAATAATGATCTGATATATCAGTTGCCCCTCCACCAATACATAATCTAATAAACTACTTTCATTACATGCTATATCACACCTTGTAGTATATTTATTTATCCTCTTTTTCATAAAATATGTATTACTTATTACCAAATCTCTTTCTACACATAGCTCAATTAAAGGCTTCCTATTTTCATTTACCCCTGACACCCCAAATTTACCTGCTACTCCCTCCACAACATTTTTACCCACTTTAGCATTGAAATCCCCAACTACAAGTACTCTCACACTTGGTTCAAAACTCCCCACGCATTCACTCAACATTTCCCAAAATCTCTCTCTCTCCTCTACACTTCTCTCTTCTCCAGGTGCATATACACTTACTATAACCCACTTTTCACATCCAACCTTTATTTTACTCCACATAATCCTTGAATTAATACATTTATAGTCCCTCTTTTCCTGCCATAGCTTATCCTTCAACATTATTGCTACTCCTTCTTTAGCTCTAACTATTTGAAACCCCTGACCTAATCCCATTTATTCCTCTCCACTGAAACTCTCCCACCCCCTTCAGCTTTGTTTCACTTAAAGCCATACTATAGCATACTAGAATTACCTCCTTTGATTGCCCTAATAAACATCAACATGTTTCAGTAAATAATTATTTTTTCGTAGGACGATATAGCTACACTTCGTCAGAAAGATGAAAAAAATCGATGCGAGTGGCGGGAGCAGTTTATGAAAGAACACAGTGAGGCTCGCATGTTAGCTGAGAGGGAGCTGCGAGAAAGACTTAAACGACAGAGGGACAAGGAGATTGAAAGAGCCATTAAGGAGATCCAGCTGGAGACTAGGAACCATGAGGAGCAAGAACATAGGACGTTTGAGGCCAAGATTAAGTAAGTGGTGCAATAACATAAAGCCAATGTAAAGTAATGGTAAGGGGTGGAAAAATTTATACTACAGCAGAAATGAGAATAGGCAAATAGAGAAGAAGACTGAAGAGTTGGTCAGCAGTTGTATTGTATGGGTGTGAGAAAGCATGGTATAATATGAGCAAAATAAGCAAATTAGATACAAACAGGACATCAGAAGCAGATAGTGAATAAAGAAAGGAAAATTTTGATAGATAACATGAACTATTACACTTAATCTATAAAATGGATGAAATACTACAGTGGGTGTTTTGACAGTGCCATGGTACTTTGTGATGCTTTTGAGTGTAATAGGCATTAAGAAATATTGTGTCAATCCAGAATAGAAATACTGTACCTTTTATTCATTTTTCCACCTTATTTTGGTGAGTGCTCCCCATTTCATGAATGTGGGAAATAAGAAATCAGATAATGATTTATGTAATTATTATTATTATAACTAAAAGCAAGCACAGTGCCTGGATGTATAATACAGGCTTCGTATATCTCTGATACTGAATATGAAGACTGGTTTGATAGGAAGGATGGCACTGACTGCTCTGTATGCTACTTCCTCTTCCAAGGGTTCCCTTGATGCTGGTGAAGGTCTATTGATCCATGGAAATGGAGTTATCCTGCCCTTCCTTGAATCAAACCTAATAGCTTTTTATTTCTAAATTGCTACAGATGACTATCAGGGAGCAAGAAAACATCTATAAAAAACTGTGAAAGTAGAGTATTAAACATGGTGATACATTATGACATGTGTTCTGAGTACACTCTAGCAAGCATTGTTTAATTGTTTAATTAATCATTTAACAGTGGCTCTTGGTATTTTAACTACTTCCATAACATGATAATGGGAGCCCTTTGATTGTATAGAAAGGGGTTTAGTTATAGGTAATACATATTTTAAGAAAAAGAAGATAAATAAGTATACAAGATATGATGTAGGGCAAAATGACAGTAGTTTGTTGGATTATGTATTGGTAGATAGAAGACTGTTGAGTAGACTTCAGGATGTACATGTTTATGGAGGGGCCACTGATATATCAGATCACTTTTTAGTTGTAGCTATACTGAGAGTAAAAGGTAGATGGGCTACAAGGAGAATAGAAGCATCAGGTAAGAGAGAGGTGAAGGTTTATAAACTAAAAGAGGAGGCAGTTAGGGTAAGATATAAACAGCTATTGGAGGATAGATGGGCTAATGAGAGCATAGGCAATGGGGTCAAAGAGGTATGGGGTAGGTTTAAAAATGTAGTGTTAGAGTGTTCAGCAGAAGTTTGTGGTTACAGGAAAGTGGGTGCGGGAGGGAAGAGGAGCAATTGGTGGAATGATGATGTAAAGAGAGTAGTAAGGGAGAAAAAGTTAACATAAGAGAAGTTTTTACAAAGTAAAAGTGATGCAAGGAGGGAAGAGTGGGTGAGATGTTATCAACAAATTTTGTTGAAAATAAGAAAAAGTTTTGGAGTGAGATTAACAAGTTAAGGAAGCCTAGAGAACAAATAGATTTGTCAGTTAAAAATAGGAGAGGAGAGTTATTAAATGGAGAGTTAGAGGTATTGGGAAGATGGAGGGAATATTTTGAGGAATTGTTAAATGTTGATGAAGATAGGGAAGCTGTGATTTCGTGTATAGGGCAAGGAGGAATAACATCTTGTAGGAGTGAGGAAGAGCCAGTTTTGTGAGTGTGGGGGAAGTTCATGAGGCAGTAGGTAAAATGAAAGGGGGTAAAGCAGCTGGGATTGATGAGATTAAGATAGAAATGTTAAAAGCAGGTGGGGATATAGTTTTGGAGTGGTTGGTGCTACTATTTAATAAATGTATGGAAGAGGGTAAGGTACCTAGGGATTGGCAGAGAGCATGCATAGTTCCTTTGTATAAAGGCAAAGGGGACAAAAGAGAGTGCAAAAATTATAGGGGGATAAGTCTGTTGAGTATACCTGGTAAAGTGTATGGTAGAGTTATTATTGAAAGAATTAAGAGTAAGACAGAGAATAGGATAGCAGATGAACAAGGAGGCTTTAGGAAAGGTAGGGGGTGTGTGGACCAGGTGTTTACAGTGAAACATATAAGTGAACAGTATTTAGATAAGGCTAAAGAGGTTTTTGTGGCATTTATGGATTTGGAAAAGGCGTATGACAGGGTGGATAGCGGGGCAATGTGGCAGATGTTGCAGGTGTATGGTATAGGAGGTAGGTTACTGAAAGCAGTGAAGAGTTTTTACGAGGACAGTGAGGCTCAAGTTAGAGTATGTAGGAAAGAGGGAGACTATTTCCCAGTAAAAGTAGGCCTTAGACAAGGATGTGTGATGTCACCGTGGTTGTTTAATATATTTATAGATGGGGTTGTAAGAGAAGTAAATGCGAGGGTCTTGGCAAGAGGCGTGGAGTTAAAAGATAAAGAATCACACATAAAGTGGGAGTTGTCACAGTTGCTCTTTGCTGATGATACTGTGCTCTTGGGAGATTCTGAAGAGAAGTTGCAGAGGTTGGTGGATGAATTTGGTAGGGTGTGCAAAAGAAGAAAATTAAAAGTGAATACAGGAAAGAGTAAGGTTATGAGGATAACAAAAATATTAGGTGATGAAAGATTGGATATCAGATTGGAGGGAGAGAGTATGGAGGAAGTGAATGTATTCAGATATTTGGGAGTGGACGTGTCAGCGGATGGGTCTATGAAGGATGAGGTGAATCATAGAATTGATGAGGGGAAAAGGGTGAGTGGTGCACTTAGGAGTCTGTGGAGACAAAGAACTTTGTCCTTGGAGGCAAAGAGGGGAATGTATGAGAGTATAGTTTAACCAACACTCTTATATGGGTGTGAAGCATGGGTGATGAATGTTGCAGCGAGGAGAAGGCTGGAGGCAGTGGAGATGTCATGTCTGAGGGCAATGTGTGGTGTGAATATAAAGCAGAGAATTCGTAGTTTGGAAGTTAGGAGGAGGTGCGGGATTACCAAAACTGTTGTCCAGAGGGCTGAGGAAGGGTTGTTGAGGTGGTTCGGACATGTAGAGAGAATGGAGCGAAACAGAATGACTTCAAGAGTGTATCAGTCTGTAGTGGAAGGAAGGCGGGGTAGGGGTCTGCCTAGGAAAGGTTGGAGGGAGGGGGTAAAGGAGGTTTTGTGTGCGAGGGGCTTGGACTTCCAGCAGGCGTGCGTGAGCGTGTTTGATAGGAGTGAATGGAGACGAATGGTTTTTAATACTTGACGTGCTGTTGGAGTGTGAGCAAAGTAACATTTATGAAGGGGTTCAGGGAAACCGGCAGGCCGGACTTGAGTCCTGGAGATGGGAAGTACAGTGCCTGCACTCTGAAGGAAGGGTGTTAATGATGCAGTTTAAAAACTGTAGTGTAAAGCACCCTTCTGGCAAGACAGTAATGGAGTGAATGATGATGAAAGTTTTTCTTTTTCGGGCCACCCTGCCTTGGTGGGAATCGGCCAGTGTGATAATAAAAAAAAAAATAAATGTAAAAGAAGAAAATTAAAAGTAAATACAGGAAAGAATAAGGTTATGAGGATAACAAAAAGATTAGGTGATGAAAGATTGGATATCAGATTGGAGGGAGAGAGTATGGAGGAGGTGAATGTATTCAGATATTTGGGAGTGGACGTGTCAGCGCATGGATCTATGAAAGATAAGGTGAATCATAGAATTGATGAGGGGGAAAGGGCGAGCGGTGCACTTAGGAGTCTGTGGAGACAAAGAACTTTGTCCTTGGAGGCAAAGAGGGGAATGTATGAGAGTATAGTTTTACCCACGCTCTTATATGGGTGTGAAGCATGGGTGATGAATGTTGCAGCGAGGAGAAAGCTGGAGGCAGTGGAGATGTCATGTCTGAGGGCAATGTGTGGTGTGAATATAATGCAGAGAATTCGTAGTTTGGAAGTAAGGAGAAGGTGCAGGATTGCCAAAACTTTTGTCCAGAGGGCTGAGGAAGGGTTGTTGAGGTGGTTCGGACATGTAGAGAGAATGGAGCGAAACAGAATGAGTTCAAGAGTGTATCAGTCTGTAGCGGAAGGAAGGCAGGGGAGGGGTCAGCCTAGGAAAGGTTGGAAGGAGGGGGTAAAGGAGGTTTTGTGTGCGAGGGGCTTGGACTTCCAGCGGGCATGCGTGAGCGTGTTTGATAGGAGTGAATGGAGACAAATGGTTTTTAATACTTGACGTGCTGTTGGAGTGTGAGCAAAGTAACATTTATGAAGGGATTCAGGGAAACCGGCAGGCCGGACTTGAGTCCTGGAGATGGGAAGTACAGTGTCTGCACTCTGAATGTTGCAGTTTAAAAACTGTAGTGTAAAACACCCTTCTGGCAAGACAGTGATGGAGTGAATGATGATGAAAGTTTTTCTTTTTTGGGCCACCCTGCCTTGGTGGGAATCGGCAAACATGTTAATAAAAAAAAAATCTTCACTTTGTATAAAATGAACTAACAGGAAAAGTTTCTGCACACCATTAGACTGCTTCATCACTACTACACACTTGTTAAAAAAAAAAAGTCGGCCGTCTCCCACTGAGGCAGGTTGACCCAAAAAGAAAGAGAATCCCAAAAAAGAAAATATTTTCATCATCATTCAACACTTTCACCTCACTCGCACATAATCACTGTTTTTGCAGAGGTGCTCGGAATACAACAGTTTAGAGGTACATGTATATACGTATAAAGATACACAACATATCCCTCCAAACTGCCATTATCCCAAAACCCCTCCTTTAAAGTTCAGGCATTGTACTTCCCATTTCCAGGACTCAAGTCTGGCTGTATAAAATAACTGGTTTCCCTGAATCCCTTCACTAAATATTACCCTGCTCTCACTCCAACAGTTCGTCAGGTCCCAAATATCATTCGTCTCCATTCCTATCTAACACACTCACGCACGCTTGCTGGAAATCCAAGCCCCTCGCCCACACAACCTCCTTTACCCCCTCTCTCCAACCTTTTCGAGGACGACCCCTGCCCCGCCTTCCTTCCCTTACAGATTTATACGCTCTCCATGTCATTCTACTTTGATCCATTCTCTATAAATGACCAAACCACCTCAACAACCCCTCTTCAGCCCTCTGACTAATACCTTTATTAACTCCACACCTTCTAATTTCCACACTTCGAATTTTCTGCATAATATTTACACCACACATTGCCCTTAGACAGGACATCTACACTGCCTCTAACCACCTCCTCGCTGCAGCATTTACAACCCAAGCTTCACACCCATATAAGAGTGTTGGTATCTCTATACTTTCATACATTCCCTTCTTTGCCCCCATAGATAATGTTCTTTGTCTCCACATATACCACAACACACCACTCACCTACGCACATCTGAGTTAATTCATGAGGCAAGGCCTATGGTTTTATCAACTAACTTTCTTTTTAACCCTTAAACTGTCCAAGCAGATCTACGTTCATACGCGTAGTGCTCCAAAAGTAGGTCTACTTTTTTATATATTTTCAAATATAACAAAAAAAAAAACGTAATCAAAGTGTTTTTTCCACGTTTTCGAACGTAAAAAAAAAAAAGATGTACTTTTTTACATACTTTCAAATGTTGAAAAAACGTAGATCTACGTTTGGACAGTTTAAGGGTTAAACATTGGCCATCTCCCATCAAGACAGGGTGACCTGGAAAAGAAGAAATGCTTTCATTTATTCAATTACTACCTTGCCAGAAGCATGCTGACATCACAGTTCAGATAACCTTCCGAAATGCAACATCCCCACCCCTTTTTCAGAGTATATGCACTGTACTTTACATGTCCAGGACTCAAGTCTGGCTGACTGGTTTCCCTGATGCCCTTCATAAATATTGTTTTGCTCATGCATCAATAGCATGTCAGATCATAAAAACCATTTACCTCCACTCCTGTCTAATGAGCCTATTGGAAATCCAAGTCCATAGCACTCAAAACTTTCCTTACCTCTTCACTCCAATCCTTTCTGGTATGACCCCTGCCTCTCCTTCCTTCAACCCCAGATTTATATACCCTTCTAGTTACACTGTTTTGCTCCATTCTCTCTCTATGTCCATACCACCTCAACACCCACCACTTCTGTCCTTTGAATAATATTTTTGGTAACCCACACATTCTCCAAATCTTCAAGCTATGAATTGTCTACGTAATATTCACACCACAGATTGCCCTCAAATATGGCATCTCTACTGCCTCAAACCACCACTTCACTACAATGTTCAAAACCCATGCTTCACATCATATAACAGTTGGTGCCACTATACTCTTATACATTTTCCTTTTTACCTCCAGGGATAAGGTTCTTTGTCTCCTCAGTGGCCACCTACCTTTTTTCCCTCATCATTTGTATGGTTCACCTCATCTTTCATAGACCTATCTGCTGACAAGTCCACTTCCGATGTCTAAACACATTTACTTCCTTTATATTTTCTAATCTGATATCCACTCTTTCATTACCTAAATTTAATTTGACTCTCATTACTTTGTTTTGTCCTATGTTTACTTTTAGTTTTCTTCTTTTACTTTTTTTTTCAACAAGTTGGCCATCTCCCACCTATGCAGGGTGACCCAAAAAGAAAGAAAATCCCCCAAAACGAAAATACTTTCATCATCATTCATCACTTTCACCTCACTCATACATAATCACTGTTTTTGCAGAGGTGCCCAGATACAACAGTTTAGAAGCATATATAAAGATATATTACACATCCCTCCAAACTGCCAATATCCCAAACCCTTCCTTTAAAGTGCAGGCATTGTACTTCCCATTTCCAGGACTCAAGTATGGCTAACCAGTTTCCCTGACACTCTTCACAAAATATTGCCCTGCTCACACTCCAATAGCTCATCAGGTCCCAAAAACCATTTGTTTCCATTCACTCCTATATAACATAATCATGCACGCTTGCTAGAGGTCCAGGCCCCTCGCCCACAAAACCTCCCTTAACCCGCCCCCCCACTCCAGCCTTCCTAGGATGACCTCTACCCCGCCTTCAGATTTATACACTCTCCAAATCATTCTACTTTGTTCCATTCTCTCTAAATGACCAAACCACCTCAGCAACCTCTCTTCAGCTCTCTGGCTAATACTTTTAGTAACTCCACACCACCTTCTAATTTCCACATTACAAATTCTTTGCATAATATTTACACTACACATTGCCCTTAGACACAACATCTTCACTGCCTCAGGCCTCCTCCTTGCTGCAGCATTTACAATCCATGCTTCACACTCATATAAGAGTATTGGTACTACTATACTCTCATATATTCGCTTCTTTGCCTCCATGGATAATGTTTTTTGTCTCTACAGATACCTCAGTGCACCACTCACCTTTTTTTCTTCATCAGTTCTATGGTTAATCTCATCTTACCTAAAATCATCTGCTGACAAGTCAACTCCCAAATATCTGAAAACATTCACTTCTTCCATACTCCCTCCCTCCAATGTGATATCTAATTTTTCTTTATCTAAATTGTTTGATATCCTCATCACCTTACTCTTCTCTATGTCCACTTTTAACTTTCTACCTTTATACACCCTCCCAAACTTGTCCAGTAACTTTTGCAACTTTCCTTTAGAATCTACCAAAAGATGGTATCATCAGCAAAAAGTAACTGTGTCAACTCCCATTTTGTATTTGATTCCCTATAATTTAATTCTACCCCTTTCCCCAACACTCTAGCATTTACTTCTTTTACAACCCTCATCTATAAATATGTTAAACAACTATGGTGACATTACATATCCCTGTCTAAGACCTACTTTTACTGGAAAGTAATCTCCCTATCTTCTACATACCCTAACCTGAGCCTCACTATCCTCATAAAATCTCTTTACAGCATTTAGTAACTTACCACCTATTCTATATACTTGCAACATCTGTCACATTGCTCCCCTATCCACCCTATCATATGCCTTTTGTAAATCCATAATTGCAATGAAAATTTCCCTGCCTTTATCTAAATACTCTTCACATATATGCTTCAATGTAAACACTTGATCTACACATCCCCTACCTATTCTAAACCCTACTTTAGAATGGGTAGATAGTGTTTACATTGAAGCATACATATGAACAGTATTTAGATTCATTATCATTTAATCTTTCACCTTTTCCCAACACCCCAGCATTCACTTGTTTTACAACCCCATCTATAAATTTCTTAACCATGGTTACATTATGTCTCTAAGGCCTACTTACCTACCAACATAATTCCACAAGAGGCTCGTATGTATCTGCTTTGATGGTTCAGATCTGTGTAGTTTTTACTCTGCATATGTATTGCATAAAATAGGTATCTAATTGATAATATATTTTCTTTCAGGAATCTCAGAGAAAGATATGACAATGAACTAAATGAACTAGAGTCCAGTGAACGAAATGCTAGAAGTAGGTACTTGGAGATGAAATCCATTCTGGCCCAAAAGGAAGAGGAAATTGTGTATCTAAGAGCTCGGCTTCATACACAAGATCTGGAACTTTGTGAATTACAGCATGTGAGCTGCTTCATTTTATTTCATAGTAACTCTTGACATTGCTATATTTTATCTATGCCTTATTGTCTTAAATTTGTTTAATAACACTTTTCTTTTTAATATTACCATATATGTATTCTATTGCTTCAGTAAATTCTGTAAATACTATATACACTTTACTTTTTAGGTCCTCTTGTCAAACTTTTTTTTTTTTTTTAAACAAGTCGGCCGTCTCCCACCGAGGCAGGGTGGCCCAAAAAGAAAATCGCCAAAAAGAAAATACTTTCATCGTTATTCCACACTTTCACCTCACTCACACATAATCACTGTTTTTGCAGAGGTGCTCAGAATACAACAGTTTAGAAGCATATACGTATAAAGATACGCAACATATCCCTCCAAACTGACAATATCCCAAACCCCTCCTTAAAGTGCAGGCATTGTACTTCCCATTTCCAGGACTCAAGTCAGACTATATAAAAATAACCAGTTTTCCTTCACTAAATATCACCCTGCTCACACTCCAACAGCTCGTCAGGTCCCAAATACCATTCATCTCAATTCATTCCTATCTAACACACTCATGCACACTTGCTGGAAGTCCAAGCCCCTCGCCCACAAAACCTCCTTTACCTCCTCCCTCCAAACTTTTCGAGGACGACCCCTACCCCGCCTTCCTTCCCCTACAGATTTATACGCTCTCCATGTCATTCTACTTTGATCCATTCTCTCTAAATGACCAAACCACCTCAACAACCCCTCTTCAGCACTCTGACTAGTACTTTTAATAACTCCACACCTTCTCCTAATTTCCACACTCCAAATTTTCTGCATAATATTTACACCACACATTGCCCTTAGACAGGACATCTCCACTGCCTCCAACCACCTCCTCGCTGCTGCATTCATAACCCAAGCTTCACACCCATATAAGAGTGTTGGTACTACTATACTTTCATACATTCCCTTCTTTTCCTCCATAGATAATGTTTTTTGTCTCCACATATACCTCAATGCACCACTCACTTTTTTCCTTCATCAATTCTATGATTAACCTCATCCTTCATAAACCCATCCGCCGACAGGTTAACTCCCAAGTATCTGAAAACATTCACTTCTTCCATACTCCTCCCCAAATTGATATCCAATTTTTCTTTATCTAAATCGTTTGACACCCTCATCACCTTACTCTTTTCTACGTTCACTTTCAACTTTCTACCTTTACACACACTCCCAAACTCATCCACTAACCTTTGCAATTTTTCTTTAGAATCTCCCATGAGCACAGTATCATCAGCAAAAAGCAACTGTGTCAATTCCCATTTTGTATTTGATTCCCCATAATTTAATCCCACCCCTCTCCCAAACACCCTAGCATTTACTTCTTTTACAATCCCATCTATAAATATACAGTGGTCCCTCGTTTTTCGTAATTAATCCGTTCCTGGAGGAGCTACTATAAACAAAATTTACAATTTGCGAATCAATTTTCCCCATAAGAAATAATGTAAATACAATTAATCCGTTCCTGACACCCAGAAGTATTAAAACAAAAAATTTTTTTACATGAAATATACATGTAGTACATAAACAATACAATGGGAAATGATGAATGAAACATTAACAGCATAACACTTACCTTTATTGGAGATTCTTCTTAGTGTATGGGGGACTGGAGGAGGAGAGAGATTGGATTGTTTACAGTTTGGAAGGGGAATCCACTTCCAGCAACACCTCAGGTACCAATTGCTTCTCTGGGGTTGCTTCTCTTCTCTGTTTCTTAATGCCACTAGGACCACCTTGAGTCACTCTAGTCCTGTCTCGCAAAGTAACTGTGGAGAGAGCTCCGTTTCTGGCGTCTCTTTAACACTTCCCTAAAATGGCCCAAGACTTTGTCACTGTACATATTTCTCACCTTCTTTACCACAGGCTTGGCACTAGGAGCTTTCTTTGGAGCCATGGTAGCTTATTTAGTACGTACTTGCAAGCACTAAAATGAGTGGAATATTATGAAATATTTCGTAGGAGCACTTGAGGGGACCTTTACTCACTGGTAAACAATGCCAGACTGGCTGGGTAGGGAGGCCTCCCCGGCTCACACCGTGCGTACGCGTCCCGGACGAACTACTATTCGCGAGTCAACCTATGAAAAGCGAGTCAATGTTTATACGAAAATACCCCTATGATTGGCGAAATTTACGATTGCCGAGAACTACGAAAAGCGAGGGACCACTGTATTAAACAACTATGGTGACATTACACATCCCTATTTAAGACCTACTTTTACTGGGAAGTAGTCTCCCTCTCTTCTACACACCCTAACCTGAGCCTCACTATCTTCAGAAAAACTCTTTACGGCATTTAGTAACTTACCACCTATTCCATATACTTGCAACATCTGCCACATTGCTCCCCTATCCACTCTATCATATGCCTTTTCTAAACCCATAAATGCAATAAAAACTTCCCTACCTTTATCTAAATACTGTTCACATATAGGCTTCAATGTAAACACTTGATCTACACATCCCCTACCCACTCTGGAACCTCCTTGCTCATCCGCAATCCTACATTCTGTCATACCTCTAATTCTTTCAATTATAACCCTACTGTACACTTTCCCTGGTATACTCAGTAAACTTATTCCTCTATAATTTTTACAATCTCTTTTGTCCCCTTCCCTGTATATAAAGGGACTATACATGCTCTCTGCCAATCCCTTAGGTACCTTCCCCTCTTTCCGGCCAGTGCATGAAATTACCGCTTCCCTTTCTTCGTCGACATTTAAAAGTTCCTCAAAATATTCTCACCATCTACCCAAATCCTCCATCTCCCCATCTACTAACTCCCCTACTCTGTTTTTAACTGACAAATCCATTCATTCTCTAGGCTTTCTTAACTTGATTATAAATACGTTGCTGTAAGAAAGTTAAGTGCCCTATTTTACTAAACTCAAAATGTTAGTTAGAATTTCATTTAACTTTTCTTTCATCTGTTTCAGATGTTTCGTCCTCCAGATGACTAACATCATTTAGTTATAACTGGATGCATACAGTGATACTGTAGTGGGGCAGTGGTATTTTCTGACATGTTCATTACTAAAATACTACCCAGAGTTATGATCTTGTACCACTTCTGTGCGATGTTGAGCGCGTCTTACATAATAAGCGTAAGTTTTTTAATAATGTTCTTGTATCATTTTGTTCAACATTGTTATCATGATCTAACTGTTTTTTGTTACTTGTTAGTATTATTGTATTATAATCATCATAATTACCATCAATATCTGACTCATCTTGCTAGTAATTATCCTTTAATAATTATTTTTGTAAGTTAATTAAGAGAAAATACAAATTTTAGATTTTTCAACAAAATGTCAATACTGCAGTTATTATTTGTTCTTCATGCTATGTATATAATACATTGCAGAAAATATCCAAAGCTGAGAAGTTTGTCAATAGTTTTAAGTGTTTATCCCAGGGACCTCCAAGTATTAAATCAGTTTATAACTCTTTAGTTACAATGTGCATGAAACACTTATTAGTGAGAGGATAATATAAATACTCTCAAGGCAAATTAGTCAATTTCAGTACCATATCCAAACACAGAAGTGCTATTAACACTTGTCTATGGTACAAACTTGCATGGTTAAAATTAAAGATTTTAAGAATATATATTTTGGCCTACCAGTGAAACTCTTTTTAGCACTAAAAAGTGTACAAATTAAAAGTTCATTAAATCTCACCTGACAAAAGTTGCATGGTGTAAATCAGGTGAACAAACTTATGTGCATAAACAAGTAATTTAGGGCAAGGGTAATTATGGTATTGCCTCCACAGGCCTTGTGAGATGTTAAAATGGGTTCTGAAGCAAACATAACTGTCTTGAGGATTTTACACATGTATATGCAATTTGTTCCATATCTGATAGGAGTATGTTCTCATTCAGTATTATGGGTATGGTTCTTTATATGCTGGAAGATTGGTAAACTCTCGGTGCATTTCTAACAAATGTCTTGTATCCAGTTATGCCAGTGATTCAGCTTCTACCTGTTTAATTTATGTATGATTGACTGCATTGTATGTAAAGGAATTTAAATAAACACTAGGCACATCAAGGGTTAAGTCACTGTTAAAATTATATTTTAATTAGAAGTTTTCAGCCTACATGGTTTAAGTACTATAAAAGTATTATATAAAGGACACTGTTAATCCATAAACATGAGGGCCAGGACCTCTTCTACAATGTATAATTTTTTTAAATACATTTCAAAAACTCAACTTGAAAATTTAAAGAAATCACATTTGTAAAATCTAAAAAAAAATTGTGGTTTTGCTTCAAAGTTAGCCACCAGACTAGATCAAGGTGTGATGGCCCTTAATATATTTGTTTTGGTAATGCCATCAGTGTGTTTAGTGTGTTGGAGTGTGAGCAAAGTAACATTTATGAAGGGGTTCAGGGAAACCGGCAGGCCGGACTTGAGTCCTGGAGATGGGAAGTACAGTGCCTGATACAGTGGAACAACTTCATTCTTTTCTGTGTGATTTTTTCAGCATACATATTTGTATCCATTCTCTAATATGGAGACCAGAATTAAGAAGCATAATCTAAACGAGGCCTTACGAAAGATATCTAAAGTTGAAGTATAATCTGAGGACTTCTATTATTTATGCTTCTTGATATGAAGCCTGGAATTCTATTAGCTTTAATGCAAGCACTTATGCACTATTGCCTTGGCTTTAAATTATTGCTAAATAGAATTCCTAAAACTATTGGATTCTGCTTAATTGGGATCTACACATCAATTAGTTTATAGGTGCCATAGTTATTTTCTTTTCCCAGGATTAGATGCTTCCATTTGTCTACATTAATCTGTATCTGCCACTTCTCCGACCACCACAGCAAGTTTTGGTGTCATCAGCAAACTTGCTTATGTTGCTATTTATTTGTTTAGTGTGTTGGAGTGTGAGCAAAGTAACATTTATGAAGGGGTTCAGGGAAACCGGCAGGCCGGACTTGAGTCCTGGAGATGGGAAGTACAGTGCCTGCACTCTGAAGGAGGGGTGTTAATGTTGCAGTTTAAAAACTGTAGTGTAAAGCACCCTTCTGGCAAGACAGTGATGGAGTGAATGATGGTGAAAGTTTTTCTTTTTCGGGCCACCCTGCCTTGGTGGGAGTCGGCCAGTGTGATAATAAATAAAAATATTTTCTATATATTTCCTTTAATGATAGTGACTTTTTTCTTTTTTGGGTTACCCTGACCCAGTGGGAGACAGCTGGTGTATTTAAAAAAGAAAATGTTGGCTGAAACTATATAGCTTAAATTTACTGAAAACAATATTTAAGTTTTGTTAAATGCCTCATGTAATTGAAAACAGATTGTTTCATAGTAAATAAGAAAAGATACAATAGTGAAATCTTGTACAGCGCAAGGGTTATTATGTTCCTGAAATTGATGCTTTGCAATTTCATGTTATGTAATGTGAATGATATATCTGAAAAAAGGGGTTATGTTCATAACACCTATAAAGTAAAGTTTTTTAGGTACTTGTTTTATCAAAAAATATTAAATTTTTATTATCTTATAGGTGTCATCGAATGTTGATCATGACATGTATGTTATTTACTCATAACCTAAATAAAAACTTATTTAATAAACTCAAGTAAAGCCTAGGGAAGTTGGTGTTTGATGACACAGTATATCATTAATTCCATCTAGAGAAAATGGGCATTGTTTTCTTTTTAAAAGAAAACATGCAGAGTTAATACACCATTAGTGACTATTATAAATTGAATAGACTTTATCAGTTATTATTATTCTTATTATAACTAAGTGCTAAACTCACAAGGGTCTTAGTGTTCTTATCAGTTTACAATATGCTAATGAGTAACAAATAATTTTAACCACTAATAATACATTATAGGATTCTATCAATCTTGATTACCTGTTCATTCAAGAAATTCACAAGCACTTTGACACCAAACCATATATTCATCACTAATGAAAAAATTACCAAAGGTTATGCTCAAGAGTGGCAGTATGATCACCAGGATTGTCAGCTCTAGAAGGGATGTGCTTTCACCTGAGACTAGGACTAGCACTAATAAATTCATAAATAATCTACTAGTTCTACCTGTTCTGAGAAGCAACCTTGCTTCTGCTAGGAGCCTAGTCCATAAAAAATTTGCAAGAAACAGTAATATGAAACCTCAGTGTAGGTTTTTATGCTCAACACCCAATTGAGGTTTACATATTATCTTACATCACTAATTGCTGTATGTTCACTAAGCTTGTTGAAATGTACTTATTGACAGCACCATTAACTACTAAGATTTTCTGGTACTCTTCTTTTCATCTTCGGTGTTTATAGAACATGGTATATTTTTGTGTATGAAAACAAAGTACATTAGTTTACTAGTCAATGTGATATACACCATCTCTTTGGAAAAAATATCTACAAGATAAACTAAATATTTTTGCCTCCATATAAAAAGATAAGAATGGGGGAACACTGTAATAGGCCTATTGGGCCATGCTTAGCTGGTTCAACTCTTATCCACCCACACCCACTTGATGTACTTGTCCAACCTGGTTTTTCAATCTACCCAAATTTCTTGGTTCACTGAAAATCTATCTTCTAAATTTAAGTTTGTTCACTGTGAATCCATTGCCATGAGTCATGTTCCATTTGCACATTTTAATCATATCCATTTAATTCCTTACCTCTTCAGAGGTTGCAAATATTCATGAGTTTTCTGATACAGTGGAGCAACTTCATTCTTTTCTGTGTGATTTTTTCAGCATACATATTTGTATCCATTCTCTAATATGGAGACCAGAATTAAGAAGCATAATCTAAACGAGGCCTTACGAAAGATATCTAAAGTTGAAGTATAATCTGAGGACTTCTATTATTTATGCTTCTTGATATGAAGCCTGGAATTCTATTAGCTTTAATGCAAGCACTTATGCACTATTGCCTTGGCTTTAAATTATTGCTAAATAGAATTCCTAAAACTATTGGATTCTGCTTAATTGGGATCTACACATCAATTAGTTTATAGGTGCCATAGTTATTTTCTTTTCCCAGGATTAGATGCTTCCATTTGTCTACATTAATCTGTATCTGCCACTTCTCCGACCACCACAGCAAGTTTTGGTGTCATCAGCAAACTTGCTTATGTTGTTATTTATTCTCTCCCCCCCCCCTGTCATTTATGTATATTGTGAACAACTTTGGGTGCAGTGCTGACCCTGTTCAACACCACTGGTAAAGGCTCTGTTCCCTTTCGGTCAACCAGTGTCTCATTCCATGAGATTTCTCCTATTCTGTGTACTGCTGCTTTCTTTAATATTCTTGTGTGTGGAACTCTTATCAAATGCCTTACTGAAATCCATAAGCACATTACCATATACTTTATCTTGGTCTAATGCCTCAAATATTTTAGTAAAAATATAGAAAAGGCTAATAAATTTGCAAGGCATGAACATCTCTTTGTAAAACCATGCCAAGATTCATAGATCAAATTGCATTTTTGAAGGTGGCTTTGAATATTGTCTGCAGTTATTGATTCCATCAACTTTCCTATAATTGAAGTTAGACTAATTTGCCTACAATTTGAAGCTAAGGACTGATCACCTGATTTGTATATAAGTATCATGTATGCCATTTTCCACTTATCTGGTATGAAACCAGTTTGTAGTGATTGTAGTGTAGTGTTTAAGAAACTAGTTAATGGTTTACTAAGTTTCTCTAAATCCCTTTAGAACCCTTGTAAACAGTTTGTCAGGTCTTGCTTTGGTTTTAATCTGTCTGAGGACTATGATGCTAGTGATTTTGATCTTGCATAATTTTTCATCTTGACTTTTACAATTTTTAATATCTGGGATTTCATTTGTGTCCTTTTGTGTGAAGCTTAAAAGAAAATATAATTACTAAAAATGAGGCATATTTCTTTGTCATTAAGGAATGTGTACCATTTTTTAATCAAGTGAAATAAAAAAAAAAACAGAATGCCAGTTAAAATATTCGGTTTGTCTTCATGAAGTGTTTTCTGAAGAGTGAGTTTGTATCACAATTTGTGTATATTTAAAATGATTATGATCAAGTATCTTGACTAATTAGAGAAGATAAGAATTATATTTCTTATTTTTCTGGTCACCCTGCCTTGGTGGGAGACAGCCATTGTGTTAAAAAATAAAAAAAATTATGGTAACTTATATAAGCCATTAGTGCTACTAGTCATATTAGATTTTATACCCATGATTTTAATATAAATATTTTATGTATAAAAATAACTTGTAAATATATAATTCTTTATAATAAAGATTTCTGTTATACTATGCATTATTATATTCCCAAAAAGTGCTAAACTCATGAGAGTTATCCAGGGCTAAATTAGAGTAAACAATCTTATATGCCATGCATACCTGCAGTGTTTCTTCCACAAAACCTCTTCAAGGGGGGCTCCTTGTTGTGGTGAAGAGGCTCTTGGTCTGAGGAATTAGACTTGTCGGTCTCCTTCCTCAGACCGAACCTGCTGTATAATCCTCCGGGTTTAGCGCTTCCCCCTTGATTATAATAATAATAATCAGACCGAACCTAATTACCCCCCTATCCCATCCTCCCCTTTTTCCTTTCTTCCTCCTCCTCCCCACCCCTCCCTTTTACCCTTCCTCTTTTTGGCCTTTGGGATTTCTCCCACAGGCACGCTAGTTCCTAGGTAGGGGAAAGGATACCAGGGTCCATCCCATTCCGTTGAGGTTCTTGGCGATGGCGTAGTTTGCTGTGAAATCTGGATCGCCTGGGGATGTCCCGATCCCTCTCCAGTCTCCCGGAGTGTAGCCATGGGTGTCTTTCGGGCAACGGGTGTATCTCTGGAAGCCACCTTTCGGATTCCGGGGGTGGTGGCCGAAGGAGGTATGCTTTGTGGCGGATATCCGGCCGCCCTCTCTTTTGTCCACCGAGGTAGCTCGGCAGATGTGAGGTTGCTATCCCGGATTGCTGGTTTGCTGGCATGAAGGGTATGGCACGGGTTCCATGCTGCATCTGCGCTAATAGCGGTGCTGAGGTCCTCTTAGGCGTGGAGGGAGATTTCCGGCCCTTTCATTCCTGGGAACTATTCCTCCCCACTCCCCCCTTTTTTTATTCTTTTTTTATTTTTATTTTCTTTTCTTCTTTCTTTTTTTTCTTAAAAACAAAAAGCAAAGGAGTAACCTAACCATGGAGAACCCAATCCATGAACCCACTACCCCCGGGCCCCTTCTCGATACCGCACCCCATTCTGACCCTGCCTTGTTTTTCGACCACTCTTCGGACACTCCTGATGCCCCTGTACCTCTTGCTGGTGCTGTTTCCTCACCCGCTTCAGGTACCGGGGCTTCGACTGACTCCTTCGATTTGTCTGACCTCCGCTCTCCTTTGACTATGCTTCCGGCCTCTCCCTCTATGGTACGGCAATTTTTGAATCGCCAGCCCGTTTCACGACGGACCAACTCCGGTCCTACTCCTAAACGCCAACGTCAATCTCCTGATGGTGTTCCTTCGTTACCTTCCCATTCTACTTGGAAAAGACTGACACGTCATGCACTCCCTCTCCATGCTCAGTTTCGGACCACACAATGGACTAAATTCTTTACTTTAAGACCGACTTCTTCTTCTGCCTATCTGACCATAGTATTGGCAAAGCGCTCCTACGTCATGTTGGTAGAGATATTTCATTTCATGCTCTCGAGAGCGGTACGCGCATCGTCACTGTACAGAATGCTACCCAAGCTCATGATCTTTCTCTCCTTTTGCATATCAATACTACTCCTATCACTATTGAAAAACATCTTTCTCTCAATTCTTGTAGTGGTACCGTCATTCTGCCCCATACCATAGTCCAACAGAATTTCCAGTCATGTGGCAATGACATTCTTGAACTGCTGGAACTCCAGGATCTCCCAATCCTCAAAGTCGACGCTTATGTCCTTCCTGCCCATGGGCGGAGACGTTACCCTTGCAATGTGGCTCGATTAACTTTCGACAGCCAAGAACTCCCGTCCTCTGTTTATGTCACGGGACATAGGTTACAAGTTCGAAAGGTGATCCCTACACCGCAACAGTGTAGAAATTGCTGCCGTTTTGGTCACCCAGCGAAATATTGCAGATCTATAGCCGAATGCCCAGTCTGTGGTGCCGACGACCATTCTAATACATCTTGCAGTCAACCTCCATCTTGCCTTAATTGTAATGAAGCTCACCCTTCGTACTCCCGCCGTTGCCAGGTCTACTTAAATGAGTGTGAAATCCGTTGCCTCAAAGAGGCAGAAGGTCTCCCTTATGCTATGGCAGTTACTCATCTCCGCCTCCAAGGAAGATTACCCCGTGTTTCTTATTCTCGTGTTTCAAACCATCCCCCCACTTCTGGGGTCCCATTTTCTGCAGCCTCCTCTGTTGTTACCCCTCCCATAGCCACTTCGGCATCTAATCCTTTTGCTGTCCTTGGCTCTGACGTCCCGACTACAACTCAAGTCTGTTCTCACATCTTCGCGTCCTTCCTCACAAGCCCCAGTATCAACAAGACCTCGTACGACACCTTATACCAATCACCCCTCTACTTCTCAGAAGTCCAAAAAATCCACATTGCTCAAATCTTCTTTGCCCCTTCCTTCCCTTCTTCCACCTCCACACTTTACCTTTCCAGTGTCTGTGCCTAGTTCTTCCTCTCTCTCTGGCTCTATTACAAGTGTGGAGGTTCACCCTCCTCTTCGTACTATGCCTTCCACCCCCGTCCCCTCCCAAGTTTCTCCCTCTTCTGCCACCTCCCAGGTTTCTGCCTCTTCTGTCCCCCCCCCACACTTCATCTCCAGTACCTTACACTCTTCCCTCCCCCTCTACTTTGGTACAGTCCATTACTGTCCCAATCTTTACTCACCCTCCTCCTGCTACCTCCAATATGGTCTCCCATACATCTTTGAATTCAGAAACACTTGAAGCCATTTCAGAATATATTACAGAGACTAAACCTTCAATGGACACTGATTCACCTCCTGTTCCTTCTCTTCCCTCTCCTCCATCTTCACAACCCCATTCTTCGCAACACTCCGTTCCTTCGCTGCTTGAACGTCTTCCAATGCCACCACATGTTGACTTTTCTAACCCCTCTAGTCCATAGGTGCCCTTCCCTATGGATTCCTGGTATTTTCTTCATTGCCAATCATGGCCTATTTACAGTGGAATATCCGCGGCCTCAGGGGTAATCGGGGTGAGCTTCAGATGTTGCTTTCTAGGTTTTCCCCTGTTGGTGCTTGCTTATAAGAACCAAAATTACACTCAGCTGTTTTCCAACCTATCTCAGGCTATAATTTATTGTATTCTTCGGATCCTTTCTCAGATGGGACCTTTAATGAAAGTGCCCTTCTTCTACGCAATGATATTCCGTACTGTCAACTATTTGTCCACACCTCGCTGCATTACACTGTAGCCCGTATCCACTTGAATAAGTGGTTTACAATATGTTCTTTATATCTCTCTCCTTCTCGAGCATTTTCTATCCCAGATTTTGCCCTTCTAGTTTCATCCTTACCATCACCACTTCTGTTACTTGGTGATTTTAATGCCCACCATTTCCTCTGGGGGGGGGGGGTCTCATTGTGACTCACGTGGCATCCAGTTGGAGGCTTTTCTCGCCTCTCACCCCCTCCATGTTTTAAATACGGGTACTCCCACCCATTTTGATCCTCATACTCATACTCTCTCTTGCATCGATCTATCAGTCTGCTCTTCCTCCACTGCACTAGACTTCACCTGGTTTGTTCTACTGGACTTACATGACAGCAATCATTTTCCAATCATTCTTACTTCTCCTTCATATTCACCACCTTTCTGTAGCCCTCGCTGGCAATTTGATCGGGCAAATTGGGACCTTTACTCGCAACTCACTGCTTTTAGTGAGGTTCCTTCTTCATCCTCCATTGATGAGCTCCTACACCTCTTCTCGACGTCAGTTTATACCGCAGCTTCTCATTCTATACCCCAAACCTCAGGCAGGCATTCTCAGAAGTGCGTGCCTTGGTGGTCTCCTGCTTGTGCTCGTGCAGTACGTTTGAAACGCACTGCATGGGGCAGGTACCGATACAATAGAACCAATGAGAGACTTCTTGATTTTAAGCAGAAGCGTGCGATCGCTCGCCGTGTCATCCGTGATGTTAAACGCACTTGTTGGCGAAACTATGTTTCCACCATCACCTCTGCTTCCTCTATGAGTGCAGTCTGGAAAGAAGTGAGGAAATTGAGTGGTAAATACTCTCCTGACCCGGCTCCTGTTCTACGGGTCGCCGGTATTGATGTAGCAAACCCTCTTGATGTTGCCGTTGAAATTGGCACTCATCTGGTCCGTATTTCCCGGGGGCTCCATCTATGTCCCTCGTTTCTTTCCTCAAAGTCTGCCAGAGAGTTAGTACCCTTGGACTTTTCTTCTCTCAGAGAAGAACAGTATAATGTGCATTTTACACTTCAGGAACTGGAGGCAACACTCTCAGCTTGCTGATCATCGGCAGCTGGGCCTGACGACATTCATATTCGTATGTTACAACATTTACATCAATCAACCCTTGTAGTCCTCTTACACCTCTTCAATCTTATTTGGGCACAAGGAGTTTTTCCCCAGCTGTGGAAATCTGCCATTGTTCTCCCTTTCCGCAAGCCGGGTACTACAGGACATGATGCCTCCCACTATTGTCCCATCGCTCTTACTAGTGCAGTTTGCAAAGTGATGGAACGTCTGGTAAATCAACGTTTAATGTGGTATTTAGAGAGACACAACAGTCTCTCCGCTAGTCAATATGGCTTTCGTAAGGGCCGTTCTACCATAGACCCCTTACTACGCTTGGATACGTATGTTCGTAATGCCTTTGCGAATAATCACTCAGTTATTGCCATATTTTTTGACCTTGAGAAGGCATATGACACAACTTGGAGGTATAATATTCTGGCCCAAGCCCACTCCTTAGGCCTCTGAGGCAATCTACCATCCTTCCTTAAGAACTTCTTAACTGACAGACACTTCTGTGTTCGAGTCAATAATGTGCTTTCCCCGGACTTCGCCCAAGCTGAAGGTGTCCCTCAGGGATGTGTTCTGAGCACAACACTTTTTCTCCTTGCTATAAATGATTTGGCCTCTGTTCTTCCACCCAATATTTGGTCATCACTCTATGTTAATGACTTCGCTATTGCTTGTGCAGGCGCTGACTGTCATCTCATTGCAGTTTCTCTCCAGCATGCGGTCGACTGTGTTTCCACTTGGGCCACCACGCATGGGTTTAAATTTTCCAGTACCAAAACTCACCAAATTACTTTCACTAGACGCTCTGTCATCTCCGATCATCCTTTGTATCTCTATGGCTCCCGTATCCCCGAACGTGATACAGCCAGGTATCTAGGCCTTCTCTTTGACCGTAGGTTATCCTGGAAACCTCACATTACCTCTCTGAAGGTAACTTGTCACAGCCGGTTAAACCTTCTTAAAGCCCTTGCTCATCTTTCCTGGGGAGCTGATCGTCGAACTCTGCTTCACCTACATTCAGCCCTCGTTTTATCGAAACTCGATTATGGTGACCAGATTTATTCAGCGGCCTCTTCTGCTACTCTCTCTAGCCTTAACCCCATCCATCACCAAGGATTACGTTTATGCCTCTGTGCTTTTCGCTCTTCCCCTGTTGAGAGCCTCTATGGCATGCAGAAGCGAATGTTCCATCCTTGTCTGATCGCCGTGATGCCCATTGCCTTCGCTACTATGTAGGCTCTCATGATCTCCACAATCCTTCCATTTATAGAATGGTCACCGATATTAGTAGACATTCTTTATTTGTTCGCCACCCCTGTTTGCTCCGTCCTTTCTCTCTTCGCCTACATTCGCTCTTGTCTTCCCTTCAATTACCACCTTTATATGTTCATGTAGCATCTCACTTTTCCCTACCCCCCTGGGAAGTTCCAGCTGTTCGGATCTGTTCTTTCTCACTCCCTTGCTCGAAAGCCCAACTGCCTACAGTGGCTTCCCGCTCTCTTTTTCTTGATCACTTCCACTCTCATTCTCATGCCATCGCTGTGTACACAGATGGCTCTAAGTCTTCAGACGGCATCGGATTCGCAGCAGTGTTTCCGGACAGCGTCATGCGGGGGCATTTACTATCTTCGGCTAGCATTTTTACTGCTGAATTGTATGACATTCTTGCAGCACTTATTCGTATCGCATCTATGCCTGTGTCATCATTTGTGGTAGTCTCAGACTCCCTTAGTGCTCTACAGGCTATACGAAAATTTGATACATCTCACCCCCTAGTTCTCCGTATCCAACTTTGGCTATGCCATATCTCTACCAAGCATAAAGATATTGTTTTTTGTTGGGTCCCTGGTCATGTCGACATACAGGGCAATGAACAGGCAGACACTGCTGCGCGGTCAGCAGTACATGACCTACCAATTTCCTATAGAGGTGTTCCATTTCTGGATTATTTTGCTGCAATAGCTACCCACCTTCACACCCATTGGCAACAACGTTGGTCAACTCTGCTTGGTAACAAACTTCATTCTATTAAACCGAGCATAGGTTACTGGCCGTCTTCTTGTCATCAGTGCCGAGGTTGGGAGACTACTCTCTCCCGCCTTCGCATTGGTCACACTCGTCTTACTCATGGGTATCTCATGGAGAAGCACCCTGTTCCTCTCTGTGAGCAGTGTCAAGTTCCAGTATCGATTAGCCACATTCTGTTAGACTGCCCTCTCTATCAACGAGCACGCAGAATTTACCTCCAACGTCGTCTTCGTTCTACTACTCTCTCTTTACCTTCCCTTCTTGCTGATGGACCCTCCTTTAATCTTGACTCTCTCAGTGACTTCTTGACAATGACTGATTTACTCCACAAACTCTGATGATGATACCTTTCGCACTCCCCTCAGCCCTTTCTAGCTCAGTCTCTTGCTGCCCTTTACCCCTTCACCATCCACTGCCCCGCTGTTATCCGTAACCTATTACTCATCCATCTCCCTTTTGCCACCTGATACCCTCGCTTTCTTCCTGCCCTGCAGTGCTGTATAGTCCTTGTGGCTTAGCGCTTCTTTATTATTATAATAATAATAAATTAGAGTAAACAATCTTATATGCCATGCATACCTGCAGTGTTTCTTCCACAAAAGGAAGAATGGTCTTTACTTTTCAGTCTTAGACTTTCTGTGGGGGCACTCCAGCTAAATGTTCCACAATGCAAAGAAGCACTTTAGGTAAACTCGTTATACTCGAATTATATTTATTGAGTTCCATGAAGCGCACTTGTTCCATTCATTAAGTATTATTATTACAATCAAAACTAAGTGGTAAACCCACAAGGGTCATACCAGAGCTGCTGTTCCATTCATAACTGAAAAAAATTGATTGTTGTACTCTATTTCCTGTTAATAAGGAATTGTTACACTTGAAATTTAAAAAATATCATCACTGACTATTCAAATATGAATATAATAGTCATAATATGAATACTGACCCTGGATCTGAAACATGATCATGGGGGTCCAAGAATATTCTAAGAAAATATTTTTCTTATGAAATAATAATCTTTGTCTGAAAGTAATGAGACAAAAAGTACAAAATTTGATGGAAAAACCTACAGAATTACACTTTCACAAAGTTAGCAGTCTCAGATATTTAAGAAATGGTGATTTTGCCCACTCTGAGTCCTGCTTTAGGCTAATTCCATTGTTCTAGTTGACCAAACTCTTAGCTATTTCACTAGTATACCTTTACATTTTATCAAGTACAAGAAACTACCCAATAGTTATCAAGAATTGGTAATTTGGCTAATTTCACACAAAATTTAAAAATTGCCACTTTAAAAATAGGATCCAGAATAAACACTGTAGACATTCCTGGTACTAAAGCATTTCCCATGTTCATTAGTTAGGTCCCCAGGCCTCTCCTATATTACAATTATAATAATATACATACGTATTACATTGCTTTCCATTTTGAATTTTTATTTACAAAAAAAAAAAAAAATAGTTACTGTTATGCAGACTACTGCATTATTGTAATAATTGTATAAATCACATAGTGTATTAGACCAACCAGATAGATGCATAATGGATAAGTGATTGATTTATGTCCTCTTGAAATATTGGCAAAACAGTCCTGAAACCAATCATAATCATTTCTATTTCTGTAGCATATCTTTCATTCTATCAAATGATACTGTACTGAGAATATAGACAGAAAATTTGCTATTTTAAGCCATACACACACACAGTTTTGTTTTCCTATCATACACTGCATGGGGGGCAAGAGTTTTCAGTATATGGTGCTTAGACCCATTCTCTAAATCTAGGCCAAAATTTACAACTTATGAGTGAGCTGAGCTCATCACATAGTTCTATGGCATGAACCCTAAGCTCAAAGCAGTAGTACTATGGTGTGGACCTTGAAAGGGTTAAATATTATCATTATCATCAAAGGCAGTGGCACTATTACCAGTGCCACCCTTTATTCTGTCAAGTCATTTGGCTGCTTGACTCACAAGGATTGAAGTTAAGCCATTCTGATCCAAGGCAAAGCCTTTTACTATTAGCTAGAGGCTCCATGATAGGGTTCTAGAAGTTATTGAAAAATGAGTTCCATTTGGGTTATACAATGTCAATTATCATAGTTTTAAGCTCTAGAGTCAGTCTGCCTGAAACAATTTGCATAAATAGGATTTTCATTATTATAATCATAACCCAGCACTACACCTGTAAGGGTCATATAGCAAATGGGATTTTCAGTATGTGAAATGTCGCCTAACTATGCAATAATCACGTAAAGGTTGAAAGTGAGCATTGATGAGGATTACTAATGATTTAGATAAAGAAAAATTGGATATCACATTGGAGCGAGTATGGAAGAAGTAAATGTTGTAGCGAGGAGGCAGTGAAAATGTCTCAGGGCAATGTGTGGTGTAAATATTATGCAGGAAATTCGTGGTGTAGAGTTATTAAAAGCATTAGTCAGAGTGGCTGAGGTGGTCTGGTCATTTAGAGAGAATGGATCAAAGTAGAATGACTTGGAGAGTGTATAAATCTGTAGGGTAAGGGAGGCAGGGTAAGGGTCGTCCTCGAACAGGTTGGAGGGAGGGGGTAAAGGAGGTTTTGTGGGCGAAGGGTTTGGACTTCCAGCAAGCGTGTTAGGAGTGAATGGAGACAAATGGTTTTTGGGACCTGACAAGCTGTTGGTGTGTGAGCAGGGTAATATTTTGTGAAGGGATTCAGGGAAACCGGTTAGCTGGACTCTAGCCCTGGAAATGGGAAGTACAATGCCTGCGCTTTAAAGGAGGGGTTAGGGATATTGGCAGTTTGGGGGGGACTTCTAAACTGTCGTATCTGAGCGCCTCTGCAAAGACAGTGATTATGTATGAGTGAGGTGAAAATGTTGAATGATGATGAAAGTATTTTCTTTCTTTTTGAGTTACCCTGCTTACATGGGATATGGCAGACATGTTGAAAAAAAAAAAATATGTTTATTTATCCATATGCCAGCCAACAGCAGCCATGCCTGATAACATCCAGGTTCACATGCTTCAACACTTAAACCCCAACAACACCAGTCTTCCTCTTGCACCTATTTAATCTGAAGGGGTTACACCTTTTCACCAAAAAAATTCAGTGGTCTTCCTTTTCCAAAAGCCTGGTACTTCATGGCAAGAAGCTAATCATTATATTTATTATTATTTATTCAGAAAAGAAAATGCACTAAACCAGGAGTCATACAGCGCTCTACAGAAAAAAATTAAGTGCTACAGAGAAATGATACCAGAAATGGTTGCACAAAACAGACAGTGGAAACTGATCATAATGGTCAAATAGACACAAATAACAAGATGGTGAAATACATGTAATAGATAATCGTCATGCACAACAGACATTGGTAACAAAACAGATAATCGTCATGCAAAACAAACATTGATCGTAAAATCAACAAATGGTTATTGAAAAAAAAAAATTGTTTATGTAATAATAAAATGAAGTAATCATACAAAACTCAAATGATACTCCAGGGCACAACTTATCAAGCAGGACAATTATGTAAAGACAAAAGTGAAGAGTACTGCCCCCAAGGTGCACGAAACTGACAGAACCAATACTTCAACTGGGTCCAAACCTACACTGTAGTAAAAATTTACACAGTTCACTAAAATTTATTGGTGGGGTTCAATATCTGTGAAAACCCCATAAAGTGCACACAACATAACAGAAACCAAAACTAAGGGAAAGTAAAAATCTATTCAGCAGGCCCCCACTTTACAGCACTTCACTTTACGATGTTTTGCTAATACAGCGGTTTTCAATTATACCCATTCTAAATTTATTTAGACTTCTTACAATAAAGTATTCAACCCTCACTATATGCTAAAGACAAAAATTTTTTAAAGTGAATATGTGAATTGTTTAGGCCTACCTCTATTGCTCATTAAATATGATAGTCTAAACATGTTATCAGGCAAAATTTATATGCATTTGAAAGTAAAAAAAAAAGGCTATGTTTCACTTTACAGCAGTAGCCCGGGACCTAACCTACTGTATAAGAGGGGCCCTCCTGTAGAAGCAACAAATTCAAAATTTAAGCTAGGTCAAACCCTACATATTTATTATTGTAATTATTACATTCAATGGGGAGGGGGAAGTGGTAAACCCATAAGGATTGTACAGCACCTGGAAAAGAGGAAGGCAATCAGCTATGATACAAGGAAGAGTGGATTAAGAATGCTACATCAGCATCAAGGATCCTCTTGCAGTCTTCCACTGCTAAGGTTCACTTGTCATCCATCTCTGCTTCCATTTTTTTTATTACCCTCCCCTTTTAAGGGGATTCTTGCCACAAAGAAAGGTTCTTGATTTAAAGAATTGGAGCTTCCCTCTGACCAAATCTAAATACCCCCACCCCCTACCCTCTTCTGTATGCACAAACAAGTAGGACATTCCCTCACTCGTCAAAATTTGCTATGGCTTATAACTCGTGAATAGGTTTGGACTGTGACAAAAAATTTGCCTTGGGTTGCCACGAATAATGACAGTGCTCCTATAAAACTAGCCTCAAAAACAGTAAAAGGGTTAAGGGTTAACTAAATCCATGAAAATTAAAAACTACAAAACAATGCAAGTTTTCAGTATTTCAAAATTTTTGGTTTGCTGTTCTGTTCTATTTAAAATTCTCTACAATTCTGTTACAAAAATCTTTTATGTTTTTAAGAAAATTCAGCTGGCGAGGGGCTCCTGGTCTAGGGAACTGAATCTGTACTCCACTTCACTGAATTAAGCTTGAATACCTTCCATCTCCCCCACAGGTGCTTTATAATCCCTATGGGTTTAGTGCTCCCCAGGATATTATTAATAGGAAAATCCAATTTGATATAATTTTTTCCAAGACTTGGAATACATCAGCATTAATATTTTGAAGCTGATCAGAAGAGCCATTTTTTGGTTACTGAATGGAAATTAATATTACTATTTATTAATATTTGTAAATTAGAGCTTTTGCAGCCCAAAAATATAGCAAGCCTTGCTTTCTGGAAAACATGCCAGGGCTGAAGCCAATCAGAAGCAGCGATCTCCAGTCATCACACAGATTTCAATTAACAAATTTTTTGAACATACTGACATATTTGCCAACACAAACTAAACTTAATGGATACTATTCTTGTTATAAGATGCAACGACTATAAAACTGAAGCTCTTCAGGGAAAGAAGACTCAAATTTATTAAACGTGATTTCCTAGAAGTGGGAAGTACAATGCCTGCACTTTAAAGGAGGGGTTTGGAATATTGGCTGTTTGGAGGGATATCTAAACTGCTGTATCTGAGCGTCTCTGTAATTAAGACAGTGATTATGTATGAATAATGAAAGTGTTGAACGATGATGAAAGGTTTTTCTTACTTTTTTGGGTTTTTCATTCTTTTTGGGTCACCCTGCCTAGGTGGAAAATGGCCGATGTGTTAAAAAAAAAAAACTCATAATCTTTTAAGCAAAACTGACATTCATTCTAAACTGCAGAGAATTTTAGAAGTTATCAGATCCATTCCAGGCATCTTGGAATGGGTTCTCCAGCTTGGGTCACAGGGCATCTGCACAAGCCAATAGTTCCTATAATGTTGCTCTAATACTGTAGACCAGCGTTGAAAATTTGAAGGTGATTGAAGACAGCGTTTTTTGTGCTATGAATGAAAAGAAATTGCTTTGGGGGAAATTTCTTTCAGGCAGTCACTGAAAGGTCCCATTTTGGTGATACTTAATAAATATGCGGTTCTTAACTAATGCCCATCACAGAATAAAATGCGAGGTAATTACATATGCATAAAATGAACATACACAATGAATGAAGGCATTCAGTAAAAACTAATGGAAAAATGCTTATAGAGCCTCTCCTCACTTAGCAATGTACTCGCTTACTGACACCTCAGACTTACGAAGGGCTCTCTGACTAGAATGCATGCCTAAATAATGTATATTAGAGCTGATTTCCTCTATTCTGTTTATTACAGTATACAGTACACTACTCTAACATTTAAAAATACAGTGGTCCCTTAATTATCATCCATAATCCGTTCCTGGAAGTGGGACTATTATCGAAATAGACGATTTTCGAATCAATTTTCCCCATAAGAAATAATGTAAATACAATTAATCCATTCCTGACACCCAGAAGTATTAAAACAAAAAAATTTTTTACATGAAATATAGATGTAGTACATAAACAATACAATGGCACATGATGAATGAAACATTAACAGCATAGCACTTACCTTTATTGGCGATTCTTCTTAGTGTATGGAAGACTGGAGGAGAGAGATTGAATTACTGTTTGGAAGGGGAATCCCCTTCCATCAACACCTCAGGTACCAAGTGCTTTTCTGGGGCTACTTCTCTTCTCTGTTTCTTAATGCCACTAGGACCACCTTGAGAGTCACTGGAGTCCTGTCTCAAAAAAAAACTGTCGAGAGAGCTCTGTTTCTGGCATCTCTTTAAAACTTCCCTAAAATGGGCCAAGACTCTGTCACTGTACAAGTTGCCAATATGGCTTGCAACATCCTTCTCAGGGTGATGTTTCTCCATAAAGCTTTCCATCCTACCCCACATTTCAAAAATCTCCTTAATTTCTGAAGAAGGCACCTTCTTCCATCTCTCTTCCTCCTCCTCTGCAGCAAGATTCTGAGCTGGAATCTGTTGCTCTTCCTGCTGAAGCTCTTGCAGCTCCTCTGTGGTTAGCTCTTCGTTGTGGTCCTCCACCAACTCTTCCACATCCTCCAAACTCACATCCAACCCCATGGAACTCCCCAGTGCCACAATACAGTTCACAACTGACATAGGCACATCAGGGGCTGCCTCAAACCCTTCATAATCCCTCTTGTGGACACAATTTTCTCCAAGCAGAGTTCAAAGTCCTGGTAGTCACTCCCTCCCAAGCCTTACCTATAAGGCTTATGCAATGGAGAATACTGAAGTGTTCTTTCCAAAAATCTCTTAGGGTCAAGTGAGTGTCTGAGGTCACATTAAAGCACCTTTCAAACATTGCTTTGGTGTAGAGTTTTTTAAAGTTTGAAATGACCTGCTGGTCCATGGGCTGGAGGAGAGGAGTAGTATTCGGGGGCAAGAACTTTACTGTGATGAACCCAAACTCCTTCAGAATTAGGTCATCCAAGTTTGGAGGATGAGCAGGTGCATTGTCCATTACTAGGAGGCACTTGAGATCCAATTTCTTTTCCAGGAGGTAATTCTTCACACTAGGGCCAAACACTTCATTGAACCACTCGACGAAAATGTCCCTCGTGACCCATGCCTTATTATTAGATCTCCAAAACACACACAATTTCCTCTTCATAACATCGTTTTTCTTGAACACTCTGAGATTTTCATAATGGTACACTAGTAACGGCTTCACTTTGAAATCTCCACTAGCATTACCACAGAACATGAGCGTCAGCCTGTCTTTCATAGGCTTGTGTCCGTGCTTTTTCTTCCTGAGTAATGTAGGTCCTCTTTGGCATTTTCTTTCAAAAGAGGCCTGTTTCGTCACAATTGAACACATGTTCAGGTTTCAGTCCTTCAGCCTCTATGTACTCCTTGAATTCCTGCACATATTTTTCAGCCGCTTTTTGGTCCGAACTGGCAGCCTAACCATGCCCTATCACACTGTGTATGCCAGTACGCTTAAATCTCTCAAACCAGCCTTTGCTGGCCTTAAATTCACTCACATCACCATTAGTTGCAGGCAATTTCTTTACCAAATCGTCATGCAACTGCCAAGCCTTTTCACAAATAAGTGACGTCATAAGACTATCTCCTGCTAATTGTTTCTCGTTTATCCACACCAATAATAACTTCTCAACATCTTCGAGTACTGGTGATTTCCTTTTTCTTGGCTATGATGGAAGATATGGTTTTTCTTAAATTCAACTGTATTTCTCACCTTCTCTACCAAAGGCTTGGCACTAGGAGCTTTCTTTGGAGCCATGGTAGCTTATTTAGCACTTGCAAGCACTAAAATGAATGGAATATTATGAAATATTTCGTATGAACACGTGAGGGGACCGTCGCTCACTGGTAAACAATGGCACACCGGCTGGGAAGGGAGGCCGAGGCGGCTCAAAGCCGTGAGTACGCGTCCAGGACGAAAGATGATTACCGAGTTAACAGACCATTTGCGAGCCAATGTTTAGACGAAATAACGGGATTATTTTCGAAATGGACGGCTTTCAGGCCGGACGATTATTGAGGGACCACTGTATACTAGAAATGTTATAAATGGTGCAAAGGTGACATTAAAACAATATGAAAGATAGTTAACACAAACCCACTACCATTATAGAATGCTCCTCACTTAGTGAGAAATTCGTTTACTGACGTGGTCTTAGGAACGGAACTCCATCGTTAAGTGAGGAGAGGCTTTAATTCATCCTTAATAGAAACAAACGATAAAACAGTTCTTGACCAATCTGTGCCAAAAAGTGTGAGCTCTTTATGCATGCAATAAAATCAGATAAGAGTGATATTTACAGTAATTTTGTTAAAAATTATGGTGCTGGATTTGGGTGATCGCATATGAGTTCAAACGACACAGTAACTGCCCAATCCAGTTATGATGAGTGACTAGTTTATTACAT
Source organism: Cherax quadricarinatus (assembly GCF_038502225.1). Taxonomy (NCBI): domain Eukaryota; kingdom Metazoa; phylum Arthropoda; class Malacostraca; order Decapoda; family Parastacidae; genus Cherax; species Cherax quadricarinatus. Next base: position 20,901,793 of record NC_091329.1, read on the forward strand.
ATAGTGGATTCCTGGTAGAAATAAATGAATTTGTACAAAGAGAATCCACATCAAGCAATGCGACTATACAAAGACTGGCGTGGTAGTAGAGCCTGCAACCATGCATCAGGGAGTACCACACCTTGGTACACACTCCTTAAATCATGCATCAGGGAGTACCACACCCTGGAACACAGTCTTCAAACCAGGCATCAGGGAGCACCAAACCCTGGTACATATGCCTTAAACCATGCATCAGAAAGTCCCACACCCTAAACACATTCCTTAAACCCTAGTACACATTCATAACAATAATGAACACTTGTATACATTGTATAGTTATAAAAAAAAAAGAAAGCTTAGAAAAACTATAATTGTATGTGATATATATAATAAACAATTTGATGCTATGGATAATTTCTACCACCAGTGCAAACAGGCTTCAGGGAGCTAAGCTTCAAAACAACTCTGTCCATGTTCTTCTTCTAGTCTTCCTCCAACTCCCATAGAAAATTAACTACTCACCTTATGCCATTATATCTCTACTGTATCTTCCTTATCTCCACCATCTCTGTTCAATCACTCCACAAAACTGAGGATCACTGAATCAATCAGAAATAATAAATCATACTTCTAAAACGGCTCCATTCGAACATTTGCTAACTTTCTTATAGTGCATATAACTGTAGTTAATTGCTTAAGAAGTCCTACTTAACTGATGATTTTTTTATCAGATTAAACTAATAAGTCTTACTTTTAAAAATTTTACCATTGTACATTTAGCTACCTTTCTTATTTACATATAACTGTAATTAGCTGCATAAAAAATCTAACTTAATAGTCTATGCCAAATTCTTAAGTAGTCTTTCAGCATTTGCATTAGTTTGCCAGAAATGCATTTGTATACTAATTGCTTTTTTCGTACCTAATAATGTATTATTACATGTAAACTACATTATCTTTGTTCATCAAAAGTGAAATAGAAATTTGAATCTGAATTTGAATAGAATAGTATGGCCCTATTATTTTTTGGGGATTGGCTTTTGTGAATGGTTTAACATGTACTATAATAAGATAAAATAAAAGAACCACAGGAATTATCAGTACTTACTGCTAACAGTTTAAGGGTTAACGAAGAATGTCCATGATTTTCTGACTGACACCAATTTGCTACATGACCCACAGTTCCCATCTCCTTGATGGTAAAATCCTGCCCCCAGCACCTCACCTCTCCTGCTCCACTACAACATTTCTGCCATGTAGTGCTGCATGACCCTTTTGCTTGAATGCTTTCCCTGAATATTTTTATATTATTTTTATTATCACACCGGCCGATTCCCACCAAGGCAGGGTGGCCCGAAAAAGAAAAACTTTCACCATCATTCACTCCATCACTGTCTTGCCAAAAGGGTGCTTTACACTACAGTTTTTAAACTGCAACATTAACACCCCTCCTTCAGAGTGCAGGCACTGTACTTCCCATCTCCAGGACTCAAGTCCGGCCTGCCGGTTTCCCTGAATCCCTTCATAAATGTTACTTTGCTCACACTCCAACAGCACGTCAAGTATTAAAAACCATTTGTCTCCATTCACTCCTATCAAACACGCTCACGCATGCCTGCTGGAAGTCCAAGCCCCTCGCACACAAAACCTCCTTTACCCCCTCCCTCCAACCCTTCCTAGGCCGACCCCTACCCTGCCTTCCTTCCACTACAGACTGATACACTCTTGAAGTCATTCTGTTTCGCTCCATTCTCTCTACATGTCCGAACCACCTCAACAACCCTTCCTCAGCCCTCTGGACAACAGTTTTGGTAATCCCGCACCTCCTCCTAACTTCCAAACTACGAATTCTCTGCATTATATTCACACCACACATTGCCCTCAGACATGACATCTCCACTGCCTCCAGCCTTCTCCTCGCTGCAACATTCATCACCCACGCTTCACACCCATATAAGAGCGTTGGTAAAACTATACTCTCATACATTCCCCTCTTTGCCTCCAAGGACAAAGTTCTTTGTCTCCACAGACTCCTAAGTGCACCACTCACTCTTTTTCCCTCATCAATTCTATGATTCACCTCATCTTTCATAGACCCATCCGCTGACACGTCCACTCCCAAATATCTGAATACGTTCACCTCCTCCATACTCTCTCCCTCCAATCTGATATTCAATCTTTCATCACCTATTTTTTTTGTTATCATAGGTAGTAGGTTGGTAGACAGCAACCACCCAGGGAAGTACTACCGTCCTGCCAGATGACTGTGAAACAAAAACCTGTAACTGTTTTGCATGATGGTAGGATTGCTGGTTTCTTTTTCTGTCTCATAAACACGCTAAGATAACAGGGATATCTTGCTACTCCTACTTACACTTTGGTCACACTTCACAGACACGCACATGCATATATATATATATACATACATCTAGGTTTTTCTCCTTTTTCTAAATAGCTCTTGTTCTTTTTTATTTCTTCTATTGTCCATGGGGAAGTGGAAAAGAATCTTTCCTCCGTAAGCCATGCGTGTCGTATGAGGCGACTAAAATGCCGGGAGCAATGGGCTAGTAACCCCTTCTCCTGTATACAATTACTAAAAAAGAGAAGAAGAAAAACTTTCCCTGAATACATAGTAATAATCCTTGTAATAAAAATTTTTTACCATCTGGAGGTGCTAAACCCATAGGGTCGTGCAGAACCTGCAGAACAGGAGGCAATCAGGGTTGATCCAAGGAAGGGAAGGGATAAGTTCAGTTCCTTAGATCAAGAGTCCTTTGCCAGCATCAAGGTGTAATAATAAATTCCACAAATGATCTTCAAGAATACCCTAGTACAAATCTAAAACAATTGATTAAAATTAATAATTGAATTAAGAGAAAATTTGTAAAAAATAATAATAAAGCTACAAGGAAATAACCAGCCCTTGACCTGTACACTTTCCAAAAATTAAACACACGAGCCTAGAAAGCCATGTAATTAGATACTGAAAACAATGAAACTCATCTGCTAAATGAATCACTTTATTTACTGGCATGCAAGTGACAAGTTTGGATTAATTACTACAAATAAATTTATTTTAGACTTGAAAAGGAGTGTTAGTATTTTAAATATGCAGGTCAATAATTTTTGTGAAATCCTTGCCTAGCTCCAAAACCCAAACCTCCCTCTCTAATATAGAATGATGTTATAACAATACTGCTGCAATATATGATCTATACTGGTTTGGCACTTTTTCAATAATAATAATAATAATAATAACAGTATTGTATTACTGAGAGTACTTTAACTTATCATGTCTTTAGCCCATTTGAAGGGTTACTGTTGGTTGTGTTTCTTGTTTTTGACTTTCCTGTGTATCTGTCACTTGTGGTATTTGTGCTTGTTGCTTATTTTTTGCTAGCTGCTCCTCACTGTGCCTATCTTGTGGTAGTTGTAGTAGTTCCTCCTCATTGTCTGATGATTTAATTACTGCAAAAGATATGAAATCCTGAAAAATATGCTTTTAAAATACCAATAATTTTTTTGTTATTGTTTTCCTTAAAGATATTACGTGCTGCATAATAAAGTGAAATATATAATTTTCAGCATTATTTACAAATAAATAAGTAAAACAGATACAGTAAGCTCTCAATTAATGTACAAGTTGCATTCCTGACAAACTGCATCTAACCTAACCCTTTAATTGTAAAGACCCCTGCTCACGAACTTGCTCTCAGTGTCGAAAAATATTCGGGGAAAAAAAAAAATTTCTTACCAAAATGTTAAGAATATTTTTTCTGATTGTTTAAAAAAAAAAAAATTGCAATCAATACTTACCGAGATCTAGAGGCGTGAAGTTGACAGAAAGTGAGCTGCTTACGACAACATCGGCGACTTCCGCTCACTCGGTAATATTATTTTTACTTTCATTGTATTTTTTCTTTTCTTTTCTAATATTTAATTTTTTCAAGTAACTTTTGAGGCCTGTGAGACCAATATAATGCATAATGTATATATATCCACTCACTGTATGCGACACAAACATTATTGTATTGTTTACAAAACCTGTTTACACAAACCCACGCTGCCTTCCCCATTACCCATGCTGCCTTCCCCACCACCCATGCTGCCTTCCCCACCACCCATGCTGCCTTCCCCACCACCCATGCTGCCTTCCCCACCAACCATGCTGCCTTCCCCACCAACCATGCTGCCTTCCCCACCAACCATGCTGTCTTCCCCACCAACCATGCAGCCTTCCCCACCACCCATGCTGCCTTCCCCACCAACCATGCTGTCTTCCCCACCACTCACATGGAAATAAGTCACTTTGACTTTTTTGGGTTATCTTTGGTAATCTACACATATGCTGCTATGCTGTTACACAAACCCACGCTGCCTTTTCCCATCACCCATGCTGCCTTCCCCATGACCCACACTGTCTTCCCCACCATATGCTATGTATGATAATCTATGTAACTGTATTTGTGTATACCTGAATAAACTTACTTATTCTTTGAGACATGGGAAAATATGAGTTCCCTCTTTTGCTGTGGTACAAGTGAACACGAAAGGGATGGCCCAGCACCAGAGGTGATAGGCTGTTGATCATCTGGGTTTTCAGCACTATTTCTGGTATTTTGGGCATTGCTGCCATTTACAAACTCCTCAAAACCATGAGATTCATCTTCACTGACACTTCAATCTGTGTCAGAACTATCACTTGGGAAGAGAAGAATCCCAATTCGCTGGGGAGTGAGGTATTCCTTACCGCTAGGCTTGGTGACCAAGGCGTATTGAATTAGCACTCCCATAATGCACTGCGGCCTCCCCAATTTTTTTTATACTGTGCACCCTGACTACACAGACCCATTCTCTCACATGTAGGTCTACCAGCTTTCTCCCGCTAGATATGAAGCCGCTAAAATTTTGGCGAAGTACATGTACTATGGCACCAACATTGGTTCGCAAGCCATAGTACTACAACACCAACAGTGAAAGGGTTAAAATTCGTGTTGCATGAAGTGAAGAACATATGGGAAAAATATGGTTATGTTCCACACACCTCTAAATTTGTCAAACATCTACTTTCTATTATTCAAGTAGGTAAAAATTACTCCAGTTTATCTAATCTTACATTGCATTAGTCATTACTTGAAGCACTTAAGGACTGTGGGGAAGGTTAACTTGAGCCTACTGGGATGAGCTGGTTGTAACAAGATTTATAAATATTGTAAAAATAAAAGTCAAATTTCCTAACCAAATTGTATCATGCCAAACATATAAAAAATGCATTTAATTAACCTAAAACAAAGGAAAAAATATTAACATGTGTACTCACCATTACAAAATAAATGCAACAGTAAATCGACATCATTTTTCTTGATCCACTCTCCCCCAACAATACCCTTCAAGTTTCTTGTTGGACATTCTTTGTAGTAGAGGCACACAAAGTTGTAGCCTCCAGCTTGTATTTTGATGCTCTGAAAAATGAGAACAATGTTTCTGATTTCCATTTAATAGCAAAAGTTTAATTAATAATTTGAATATATAATTATATTCATGGAAAGCATTAAACCCATGTGGTTTGATCATTGCTAGGTGGCAAGAATGAAGAGACAGTAGAGGGAACATTACACAAAAAGAGTGAAAGAAAGAGTAGAGGTTTAAGTTACACAACAAGAGTGAGAAAGACAGTAGAGGGAAAGTTAACACAAGAGTGAAGGAGACAGTAGAGGTAAAGTTAGCACAACAAGAGTGAAGGAGACACTAGAAGGGAAGTTAACACAAGAGTGAGGGAGACAGTAGAGGGGAAGTTACACAACAAGAGTGAGAGAGACAGTAGAGGGTAAGTGCTGGAGGTGATGGTGGGTGGATAAAGGTTAAAAAAAAAAAATGGGTCAGTCAGTGTAGCAGATCAGTGTCAGTTATGAAGTCATAGTGAGAATCCACAAAAGATTGCACTACCACTGCCAGAAAGGAGGGAGGACAAAATAAACATGTCAAAGCATTGTAGAAGACATCTAAAATGAAATCAATGTGAATGTGAAACTTAGATGTACATATTTAAGTCACTGAGCAATTCAAGAAAGGTATCCTCATACTCCACAAGCCTAGCCTCATCTCCCTGAATGCAAACAAAATGAACAGTACAGAGGGTGGAATAAATTTCTAATACTGTTAAATACCTACGTTACATGAACTAGTTCTTCATGTTTGAAGTCTATCAGAAGAGGCATTCTCCACTAATTGCACAAATAAAAACAATAAAACTGGCAAAATCAATGCAAAGGATCCTTTGAAAACACACATCATCACTAAAAGTTTGAAGTCAATCGAAAGATGCATTCTCTAGTTATCAAACAGACTCCGAGAATCATAAGTTTATTAACTATGTTAGTAAAACAGTAAATTTGCATCTATAAAGGTGAAACAGAAAAAAATTATCATTTGCATATGATACATCAGCCATAAAAGTTTGATGGCACTCAGAACAAGCACACTTTATTTTACAGGGAAAACTAATATTCCATAAAACTTAATAAATCATAAGAAGGCAATTGTTCAACCTTTCTCCAATGTCTTTCCTTTTATTCTATTTATATTTGTTTAACATTCTGTGTCCAACATACTAAGATGCAGGTGATAATTGTATTCTATGTGCCACCATGCACAAATTTTCATGCCTGCAAATATGCCACCTGCCAATATTTTTTATCTCAGTTCAACTGTTTGGGTCTCCTATAACCTTCTCAGGCCTTAGGAAAAACAAATTTAAGACCAGATGGGTCCAAACACTGTATCATGGGGTAACAATGCCTAACCAGCATAGGTACGTAAATAATGAAACCAAGACCTGTTGTTTCCTTACCAGTAAACAGGATGTGGAACTGCCAGGATGAATTATACCTTGAAACAACTGTAATATTATAAGTATTCCTTGCACATAGTGTTAAAAGACAAAAACAGTAAAAAAAAATTATTTGCTCTAATTTAAACTATATATTGCTTGTAGGGCAATATCAGTCTATGCAATGCTTTTATATTTTTCAAAATCTTGCCACACACACAAGAATTTGAATATCAGGTTATGCCACAGTAATGGGGTTAAAATAATAACACTGCAAATACTACTTGTTATAAAAATTAGTGGCATGCCACTACTGCTACTTTTTTTTTATGTCTGAAGGAAATATGTAAAAATTCTGATTTATACCATCTCAATTTTAATATGTTGACATGTTTATTGTATGTACTTCCAATAATAGTGATTACAGTAATAATAATGAAACATGAATTTCCAGAGAATGAGATAACTAATCAAAATGCAATTGTACAATATGAAAATACACCTAACATTATAAGTCACAAATGTCTGCCCTTAAAAGGGTTTCAATTAAACTACATGTATGTACATTAGCCGCTGCATGACCTGAGAAAGGTATCCCTACACTGCATAACCACTGGTCCCTCTACATCAATGCATTCAAAAAGGACTGGTGAAGAGTGTGGCATAAGGTTGTAAAGTGATAAAGTATTAGTGTTAAAGATTTGAAGGGAATCAGATTTGGTATTCATAAATTATCACATGGACACTAATATCCCATTTTTTCAATACAAATGACAAATTAGGACATATGCAGAACTAAACTAATTCAAACTTTTCACTAAGAAACACCATCTTTGAAGCCAAACTAAAGAGCAATTCTCTTGTTATCTTATAGGGACCAATATCCTAAAATACACCAGCATATTACATTTGAAGCCAGTTAGAATTTGAATTAGTGCATATCAAGTTATCAGCACTCAGAAATTATCACGTACAAATTAGTATTTTAACTTTGACAGTTTCTTCTACAAGTAAAAAAAAGGTAAACTGGGACCAATAAAGGCCAAAATAAATCCAAACTTTTCTCTAAATAAGATTTACCAGAGTTTAAGTATGAATGTTTAAGTATGTATGTAAATAATGAATTAAGTGAGATTTACTAAATAAACATTATGTAGATTTGAGACTTATGCCACCTAGTAACAGCATGAGCCTTGTAGTCAGGAAACCACACCAGTGATAAATATCTGAAGATTATCAAACAAGTCATTCTTTAGTTATGGCACAGATTCCAACAATTTCTAGTTTTTTTTAATTATTTTACTACATCAACAAATTTGCCTGCATGCAAGTAAAACTTAGTGGGTACTATCCTGGCCCTAAGATGCATCAGCCAATAAATACTGAGATCATTCAGAAGAGGCAAACTAAAATTTATTTAAAGGGATGTAATGAGAAATTTTTTTTTATACAATTTTACACACTAAATGGTAAAATCTTCACCAACACCACTTGAATTTCACTCTCTGCTATAGCTGAATTAGGAAGCATTTTTCTTGAACGTTTAAAGCTATGCCACTGAGGGCTTTGGAAGTTATCTGAGCCAGTTCAGGATGCTGGGAATGAGTGCAACAATGGCTATAGTGCACATGAGCATGCCAATTGTTCCAAGAATCTGGCCCCAATGATCATGTACAAGGGTTGAAATTTTGAAGTCAACTAAATAAGGTCTTTACGAGTTATGAGCAAAATAAAAATGAAAAAATGCAAGAAAAAATAAGAAATAATAAAAAAATAAGGCAAACTCTTAACCCTTTGACTGTTTTGGCCGTAAATATACGTCTTACGGGCCTGTGTTTTGGACGTAGTATATATACTCAATAATTCTAATGGCTTCAAATCAAGCACGAGACAGCTGGTAGGCCCACATGCAAGAGAATGGGTCTGTGTGGTCACTGTGCACTGTATAAAAAAAAGTCCTGCAGCACGCAGTGCATGAGAGAAAAAAAAAACTCCGACCGTGTTTTTAGATTAAAACGCCAATTCTGAGGTGTATTTTCCTATAGTATTTATGGCTGTATTCTCGTTTTCTTGGTCTCATTTGATAGAATGGAAAACATATTACAGAAATAGAGATGATTTTCATTAGTTTCATGAAGAAAACGACTTTGAAATTAAGCAAATCACACCACACATCCAATACACGTCAACTGGGAAGTCTAATATTGTTTTAGTAGTGCACTGATATTATTTATACTATTTTTACAATAATGCAGTACTCTGCATAACAGTAAATCTTCTATTTTTTGTGTGAATAAAAAATCAAAATAGAAAGCACAAGTAATATAAGAGGGGCCTGGAGACATGACTAATGAACAGAGGATATGTTATTTTAGTGCCAAGAATGTCTGCATTATTTATTCTGGAACCTACTTTGAAACTGGCATCTTTTTTACTTTGTGTGAAATTGGCCAAATTGCCAATTTCTGACCACTTTATTGGGTAACTGAAATCGGTAAATGGGCGGTATCTTGTACTCAATTGATAGAAAAAATGGAGTTCTAAAGAAATAGCTATGAGTTTGGTCGACTGGAACAATAGAATTGGCCGAAAATAGGGGTCAAATTCGGCAAAATCGCCGATGTGTATATATCACCGAGATTGCTAACTTCGTGGGAGTGTAATTCCTTAAGTTTTCAATCAAATTTTGTACTTTTGGTATCATTACCATTGGGAAAAGATTCTCTATCATTTCATAAGAAAAATATATTTTTTTTTTTCCAAAAATTTTTTGACACCAGGAGACACTTCAGGATTTGGGGTTGCGACAGTCAAAGGGTTAAAGATCTCACTTCAGGAATATCTAAAAATATTTAAGAAACTGAATTTAAAGAATTTTTTTGATGAGCTTTCAACTAATAGAAATTAATTTACCATATCCTGTCAAAATTGGCAAGTCAGACTGCAACCTATTACCCAAAATTTAAAATATACGACTTAATTTGGCATTTCTAAGGAGGATTAATTTTCACTGGTTCTGGTACCCATGTTTTAACAGAATAAACTAGATACCCCCAGTAACATAATAAAATATAGTTTTGTACTGTACCTGCTTCTCTATAGCATTAAATGCCCGCCAGAGGTTTCTATTTTTACTGGCTCTCCTGCCCATTTCTAGTAAGTGGGAATCTCTCTTTCGTTTCTTCATCTGTTTTTCCTCCTTGAAACTATAACCACAGTCACAATTGTATTTACCCACTGAAACTATACCTGAGCATTTCGGACACATTCTCTTGCACTTTCCTCTGAGACCTGAAAAAAATCATTAACTTTGGTAAGCTCGTAAGAGCATCAGTGATCTGCTGTCATAATAAAATGAAATTGAAAAGGCCTGTAAGAAACAATCTGACACTAATAAAATATTAAGAACTTGAAAATAATATACAACCACAGAGTCCTTCCTTCATTACATATCTTGGGTTTATGGACTAAATGGCTTCAAGAGGTACAGTGGACCCTTGGATATTGGCCAATTTGGATTTCGGCTGCTTTTTTGGCTGAAATTCTATCTTGGATTTCGGCCGGCAACTTGGAATCGGCCATATTGGATGCATCCGCCCGCCCACCACACCACATTCATGAGTCAGTCTGGCTGTGTCTCTGGGTGGGTGAGCAAGGCTCTGCGCGTTCATCCAAACATTTCGTTATAATCCATTTTTTTTGTGGTTGTTTATTGAGTGCAACTGCAAAATAAGCCACCATGGGCCCAAAGAAAGTTCCTAGTGCCAGCCCATTGGTAAGAAAGTGTGAAACATGATAGAATTCAAGAAAGAAATTATAGCAAAGTACGAGAATGGTGTACATGTCCTGGAGCTTGCCAGGATGTACGGGAAATCCAAATCAACAATCACTTCCATCCTGCCAAGGAAAGTAGAAATCAAGGAAGCTAATGTTGCTTCCAATAACTGAAGATGTGGAGAAGTTATTGTTGGTGTGGATCAACGATAAGCAATTAGTGGGAGATAGTGTTGTGGAGTCGATCATTTGTGAAAAGGCAAGGCTGTTAGTGAATTTAAGGCCAGCAAAGGCTGGTTTGAGAGATTTAAGAAGCGTAGTGGCATACACAGTGTTGTGAGGCATGGCGAGGCTTCAAGTTCAAACAAATATGCGGCTGAAGAATTTGTGCATGAATTCAAGGAGTACGCAGAGGCTGAAGGATTCCTCCCCCGACAAATGTTCAATTGTGATGAAACAGGCCTCTTTTGGAAGAAAATGCCAAAGAGGACCTACACCACACAGGAGGAAAAGGCACTGCCAGGACACAAGCCTATGAAGGATAGGCTTACTCTTTTGTTCTGTGGTAATGCTAGTGGGGAATTCAAAGTGAAGCCTTTACTGGTGTCACTCTGAAAGTCCCAGTGTTCAAGAAAAACAATGTTGTCAAGACTAAACTGTGTGTGCTGTGGAAAGCTAATAATAAGGCATGGGTCACAAGGCAAAATTTCATTGATTGGGTCCATGAAGTGTTTGGCCCATGTGAAAAAATATCTCCAGGAAAATAAATTGCCACTCAAGTGCCTCCTGGTACTGGGCAATGCTCCTGTTCATCCTCCAAACTTGGTAGACCAATTGTCTGTAGAATTAAGTTTTATAACAGTGACGTTCTTGCCTCCTAACACCACTCCTCTCATCCAGCCCATGGACCAACAGGTCATTTCTAACTTCAAAAAAACTCTACACAAAAGCAATGTTTCAAAGGTGCTTTGAAGTGACCTTGGAGACTGACTTGACCCTAAGAGAGTTCTGGAGAAATCACTTCAGTATCCTCCACTGCATAAGCCTTATAGGTAAGGCTTGGCAGGGAGTGACTTCCAGGGCTTTGAACTCTGCTTGGAGAAAATTGTGGCCAGAATGTGTCCATGAGAAGGATTTTGAAGGGTTTGAGGCTGAGGCTGACCCTGACCCTGTCAACCCTCTGCCTGTTGCAGAATGTATTGTGGCTCTGGGGAAGTCCATGGGGTTGGATGTGAGTGGCCAGGATATGGAAGAATTGGTGGAGGACCACAAGGAAGAGCTAATCACTCAAGAGCTGCAAGACCTTCATCTGCAACAGCAACAAACCACAGCTGACAAAACTGCTTCAGAGGAGGAGGAAGAAAGAGGGGAGAATGTGCCTTTTTCAGTGATTAAGGACGTGTGTAGAGTAGAGTGAGTTGCAAAGTTTCATGGAGAAATATCACCCTGACCAAGCTCAAGCCATGTTTGCAACATGTTCAGTAACAAAACCTTGTCCCACTTCAGGCAAATCTTAAAGAGGTGCCAGAAACAGACCTCTCTGGACAGTTTTTTTGTGCAACAGGGGTGCAGTGACTCTCAAGCTGGTCCTAGTGGCAGTAAAAGACAAAGAATGGAAGTAACTCCAGAGAGGGCTTTGATACCTGAAGTCCTTATGGAGGGGGATTCCCCTTCCAAACAATAACCCCAACTCCCTCTCCCCTCCTCGCCTTCTTCCATATGCCAACAAGAGTCTTTAATAAAGGTATGTAATGTTCATGTATTAGTAAAATTAGTGCTTTATATTTCTTTCTCGTTGTTTTCTGTATGTAAAACTATAGTTAATCTTTAAAAAATTAATTTTTTGTTAATATTGTTGGGTGTCTGGAACAGATTACAATTGTATTTATATTCTTATGGGAAATATTATTTTGGTTATCGGTCTTATTGGATTTAGGCTGACCTTCTGGAACAGATTACGGCTGATAACTGAGGGTCCACTGTACATGAATGATGTGCAATACCACAGAAGCTTCTGGGGCTGTGGGATAAGACAGTAGGGTGACAGTTAGTGCCACTGATACAACCATGTCACGGAAGTGCTGGGTGTAAAATCATCCTATTATGAACTCTGTGGCTGAGTCGATACAGCATTGTGCCTGCTGTATGCATGTACTATATCAATGGTATTATATACTGACAAGTATGTAAATAAGACACAATATACAGTTTACAGAATTTTACTGAGAATACTTTTGACCACCAGTGACTTTATCAATTGATAAAGCCCCTGGTGGATGAAATGCCTATTGACTATTTACTTTGTTTTATACTTAATTCTAACTATAGATTCACTACAAATCTTATGATTACAAGCATTGGTCCTGATACCAACCTCTTATTTAATGACTTAAATGAATCAAACAGTTACTGTAATTACTACACAGCAGAACAATCAAAGGCACTCCTCAGAGCCAACAACAACATAACTGTCTTTAACTACAATATCAGATCTTTAAGCAAGCATTACGATGACCTCATAGCATTACTAAATTCCTTGCATGCCAATATGTCCATCATTACACTAACTGAAACCTGGCTAAAGCCTGATACTACTGATGTCTATGCCATTCCTGGTTACACAGCCATACACAACTGTAGGCCAGACCAACAAGGGAGTGGCACAGCTATATGCTACTCAGACCAACTAGAATGTATCACTAATACTTGCACAAGGGATGAACATGGGGAATATATAATAGCTAAATTCAAATCCAAATACCTATAAAAACCTCTCACATTGATAAACATCTACAGAGTTCCACAGTCAAACATTAGCCAATTTAGTCAAAACCTAGGAAGTATGATAACTGATGCACGCATGAACAAAGATCACTTACTACTCTCAGGTGACTTCAATATAAATCTCCTGCAAGACCAGGACCCACACGTTACTGAATTCACAAACACTATGAGTAACTGCTTGTTGCTACCAACAGTAACAAAACCTACAAGAGTTACAGAGACTAGTGTTCCCCTACTTGACTACATCTGGACCAACACCATATCCCCTTTAAAATCAGGCATAATCACAGATAATACCACAGACCACTACCATACTTTCCTCATAACAACTCTTGGTAAATTACCCCAAGACACTACTAAAGTCACCTTCAGACTTCACAAAGAGGCAGCCATTAATAACTTCACAACAGCAGTAACAAACAATGACTGGCACACTGAGCTAGAAATCTATACAGATATTGATGAATGTATAAACTAAGGGAGGAGGAAGTTCGGGCGAGATATAAGCGACTATTGGCAGAAAGGTGGGCTAGTGCAAAGATGAGTAGTGGGGGGTTGAAGAGGGTTGGAATAGTTTTAAAAATGCAGTATTAGAATGTGGGGCAGAAATTTGTGGTCATAGGAGGGTGGGGGCAGGAGGAAAGAGGAGTGATTGGTGGAATGATGAAGTAAAGGGTGTGATTAAAGAGAAAAAGGTAGCTTACGAGAGGTTTTTACAAAGCAGAAGTGTTATAAGAAGAGCAGAGTATATGGAGAGTAAAAGAAAGGTGAAGAGAGTGGTGAGAGAGTGCAAAAGGAGAGCAGATGAAAGAGTGGGAGAGGCACTGTCAAGAAATTTTAATGAAAATAAGAAAAAAATTTGGAGTGAGTTAAACAAGTTAAGAAAGCCTAGGGAAAGTATGGATTTGTCAGTTAAAAACAGAGTAGGGGAGTTAGTAGATGGGGAGAGGGAGGTATTAGGTAGATGGCGAGAATATTTTGAGGAACTTTTAAATGTTGAGGAAGAAAGGGAGGCGGTAATTTCATGCACTGGCCAGGGAGGTATACCCTCTTTTAGGAGTGAAGAAGAGCAGAATGTAAGTGTGGTGGAGGTACGTGAGGCATTACGTAGAATGAAAGGGGGTAAAGCAGCTGGAACTGATGGGATCATGACAGAAATGTTAAAAGCAGGGGAGGATATAGTGTTGGAGTGGTTGGTACTTTTGTTTAATAAATGTATGAAAGAGGGGAAGGTACCTAGGGATTGGCGGAGAGCATGTATAGTCCCTTTATATAAAGGGAAAGGGGACAAAAGAGATTGTAAAAATTATAGAGGAATAAGTTTACTGAGTATACCAGGAAAAGTATACGGTAGGGTTATAACTGAAAGAATTAGAGGTAAGACAGAATGTAGAATTGCGGATGAGCAAGGAGGTTTCAGAGTGGGTAGGGGATGTGTAGATCAAGTGTTTACATTGAAGCATATATGTGAACAGTATTTAGATAAAGGTAGGGAAGTTTTTATTGCATTTATGGATTTAGAAAAGGCATATGATAGAGTGGATAGAGGAGCAATGTGGCAGATGTTGCAAGTACAGTGGACCCCCGGTTAACGATATTTTTTCACTCCAGAAGTATGTTCAGGTGCCGGTACTGACCGAATTTGTTCCCATAAGAAATATTGTGAAGTAGATTAGTCCATTTCAGACCCCCAAACATACACATACAAACGCACTTACATAAATACACTTACATAATTGGTCACATTCGGAGGTAATCGTTATGCGGGGGTCCACTGTATATGGAATAGGTGGTAAGTTACTAAATGCTGTAAAGAGCTTTTATGAGGATAGTGAGGCTCAGGTTAGGGTATGTAGAAGAGAGGGAGAATACTTCCCGGTAAAAGTAGGTCTTAGACAGGGATGTGTAATGTCACCATGGTTGTTTAATATATTTATAGATGGGGTTGTAAAAGAAGTAAATGCTAGGGTGTTCAGGAGAGGGGTGGGATTAAATTATGGGGAATCAAATTCAAAATGGGAATTGACACAGTTACTTTTTGCTGATGATACTGTGCTTATGGGAGATTCTAAAGAAAAATTGCAAAGATTAGTGGATGAGTTTGAGAATGTGTGTAAAGGTAGAAAGTTGAAAGCGAACATAGAAAAGAGTAAGGTGATGAGGGTATCAAATGATTTAGATAAAGAAAAATTGGGTATCAAATTGGGGAGGAGTAGTATGGAAGAAGTGAATGTTTTCAGATACTTGGGAGTTGAAGTGTCGGCGGATGGATTTATGAAGGATGAGGTTAATCATAGAATTGATGAGGGAAAAAAGGTGAGTGGTGCGTTGAGGTATATGTGGAGTCAAAAAACGTTATCTATGGAGGCAAAGAAGGGAATGTATGAAAGTATAGTAGTACCAACACTCTTATATGGATGTGAAGCTTGGGTGGTAAATGCAGCAGCGAGGAGACGGTTGGAGGCAGTGGAGATGTCCTGTCTAAGGGCAATGTGTGGTGTAAATATTATGCAGAAAATTTGGAGTGTGGAAATTAGGAGAAGGTGTGGAGTTAATAAAAGCATTAGTCAGAGGGCAGAAGAGGGGTTGTTGAGGTGGTTTGGTCATTTAGAGAGAATGGATCAAAGTAGAATGACATGGAAAGCATATAAATCTATAGGGGAAGGAAAGAGGGGTAGGGGTCGTCCTCGAAAGGGTTGGAAAGAGGGGGTAAAGGAAGTTTTGTGGGCGAGAGGCTTGGACTTCCAGCAAGCGTGCGTGAGCGTGTTAGATAGGAGTGAATGGAGACGAATGATACTTGGGACCTGACGATCTGTTGGAGTGTGAGCAAGGTAATATTTAGTGAAGGGATTCAGGGAAACTGGTTATTTTCATATAGTCGGACTTGAGTCCTGGAAATGGGAAGTACAATGCCTGCACTTTAAAGGAGGGGTTTGGGATATTGGCAGTTTGGAGGGATATGTTGTGTATCTTTATACATATATGCTTCTAAACTGTTGTATTCTGAGCACCTCTGCAAAAGCAGTGATAATGTGTGAGTGTGGTGAAAGTGTTGAATGATGATGAAAGTATTTTCTTTTTGGGAATTTTCTTTCTTTTTTTGGGTCACCCTGCCTCGGTGGGAGACGACCGACTTGTTGAAAAAAAAAAAAAAAAAAAAAATTAATAATTTTCTAAAAAAGACCCAATACCTCTATAACAAGCACTGCCCTAAAAAAACTAAACAGATGACAGCTAAGAGACTGAACAGTCCCTGGCTAACACCCAGCATTCTCAAATCCATAAATACAAAACACTGATATGAAAAACAGTACAGAATGGGTCACATAACCAGAGACCAAACAAAACGTTACTCGTCATTCCTAACCAGCCTGATAAGAAGGGCAAAAAAATTGTATTATGAGAACAGATTATCCAACTTATGAGGTTATATAAAAAAGACCTGGAAAACCCTATCAGAAATTCTAGGAACAAAAAAGATATCACAAAATAGCAAAATAAAATTAGCAAAATCAGATGAGCCCCAACTCCCACCAACAGAAACAGCAAACAGACTCAATGATTTCTTCTCTACTATAGGACAAAACCTTGGCAATAAAATCCCAAGCTCAGATACCCCACCAAATGACTACCTCACTGGCAACTACCCGAACACACTGTTCCTAGCTCCGACTAATCCATACGAAGTCTCCCTTATTATCAACGCACTAAAAAACAAGGCAGGAGATTTAAATACCTTACCACCCTTTATATACAAAAAAGTGTCACAAGTGCTATCACCAATCATTGCAACACTCTTTAACAAATCCATTGAATCCTCCACCTTCCCTACAGTTCTCAAAATAGCAAGGGTCAACCCGATCCATAAAGGAGGAGACCAAATAGAGTTGAATAACTATACACCAATATCCAACTTACACCATCTCTCAAAAATCTTCGAAAAATTAATTCATAAATGAATCTACTCCTACCTCATCTCCCAAAACATACTCAACCCCTGCCAATTTGGATTCAGGTCTAATAAAAATACTAATGATGCTATTATACACATGCTAGAACACGTATACACTGCAATAGAGAAAAAAGAAGTCCCACTGGGGATCTTCATTGACTTACGTAAAGCTTTTGATACAGTTGACCATGACTTGCTCCACATAAAATTGTCCCACTATGGTATAAGAGGGCACTCCCTCAACTACCTCAAGTCATACCTCAGCAACAGAAGCCAATATGTGTACGCAAATGGGGCAAACTCTTCTGCACAACCAATTACAGTTGGTGTCCCACAGGGAAGTGTCCTTGGCCCTCTTCTCTTACTCCTATACATAAATGACCTACCAAATGCTTCGCAATTACTCAAACCCACACTATTTGCAGATGACACTACATACGTCTTCTCTCACCCGAGCCCAGTCACGCTAGCCAATACTGTAAATACCGAATTACAGAAAATATCTACCTGGATGAGGACTAACAAACTTACACTAAACATTGACAAAACCTACTTCATTCAGTTTGGTAACAGAGCTACAGATGTCCCTCTTAACATAATGATAAACGGATCACCTATCAAAAAGCTAAGAGAGGGAAAATTCTTAGGAATCCACCTTGATAATAGACTCAAATTTCATACACATATACAACAAATTTCTAAGAAAATTTCCAAGACCGTAGGCATACTATCGAAGATACGGTACTATGTTTCACAGTCAGCCCTCCTGGCCCTATATCACTCTCTTATTTACCCCTATCTCACCTATGGAATTTGTGCATGGGGCTCAACAACAATTAACCATCTCAGACCACTAATTACCCAACAAAAGGCTGCAGTCAGAATGATAACAAATTCCCACTACAGGCAGCACACTCCACCAATATTCAAAACACTAAACCTACTCACCATACAAAACATCCATACTTATTACTGCACCTATTACATACATAGAACACTTAACTCTGATATTAACCCTCCCCTCAAACATCTCCTTGCCAACCTCAACAGAACACATGACCATAACACAAGGCACAGATCACTCTTTGATGTTCCTCGTGTCCATCTCACACTATGCAAAAACTCAATGCACATAAAAGGCCCTAAAATCTGGAATTCATTACCTGTAAATATAAAAGAAACACTACCTGTTTATAAATTCAAGTCTCTTCTCAAAGATCACTAACTCACCCAAAACCAAATAAATACTGAATAACTTAACCTTATAAATTGTATACCTTAAATGTTTCTCACAATTATATCACATAAATGTTAAACCTAAGACCCAATCTAACTTTGTTATCTTTTAAATACACTACCTAACAGAATACTCCATTCTATTGAATGTACAGCAATGCATGCAGCCACATGACCTGTCTTTGTAATACTCATTTGTGCTTTATTGTTATCTGTTTACAATAATGTTTTATCACTGATTACATCATTGCTTAGTTAATCTTAAGTTAATTTTAAGCCAGCCCGTAATGCTATGCATACAAGTGGCATGCTGCTCTTACCTGTATTTTTTTGTACCTCTGTATGTATGTTCAAATTATTAAAATAAATAAATAAAATAAAATAAATAAATAAAATAAAATAAATAAATAAAATAAATACTGTGTCTTATTAACTTGCTATATGTACAGGCAATAGGTTTAGTCTCCATCCATTCTTCTGTTTATTCACAGACAGTTGTTCATTTTGACTTACCTTGGATTTATAACTGCAAGAGCTAAACAATAAGAGATATGAAGGAAGACTGAAAGCACTGGATGTGCTGTCACTGGCTGATAGGAATAAAAAGTGAGACATGACAATCACATTCATGATCAGAAAAGGATATGATGGAAATAACAAGTAAGGCTTCTAAATGTCATTAGCTAGAAGAATAAGAGGCCATAACTATAAACTATAACCCTTTCAGCTGTATAAATTACTAAAAGGAGAAAGGAGAAAATTTTCAAGGTGGGATGTTTGAGTGTGTGTGGGTGTTGGTGCCATCCCTGACATTTGATAACTCCTCAAAATATACCTGCCATCTTACCAGTACCTCCACCTTTCCATTCAATAGATCCCTTCTTTTGTTTTTATCTCGGTTGAAAACTTTTTCTTACTCTCAAAAAAAATATGTTAAAAGTTCACTCACTCCCTGGCTCTCTCTTGCTCTCTCTCACCACTCTTTTAACCTCTCGTTTATTCTGCATATACTCCACCCTCTGTATATCACTTCTACATTACAAAAATCCCTCATATGGTAACTTTGTCTTCCTTATCATCCTCTTTACCTCATCATTCAACCAATCACTCTTCTTCCCTCACATGCCCACCCTCTTATATCCACAAACTTCTGCTGCACACTCTTAAACCTACTCTATACCTGAAACCCCCTCATTACCTGTATATACTGCCTCTAGCCCACTTTTCTCCCAGTAGTTACTTATATTTTACCCTTACTATTAAACTCTCATTTCTCTCTTACCCCTCCTTGTAACCCATCTACCTCTGCCTCTTACTGTATCTACCAATAATAATGTGATCTGATACATCTGTTTGCCCTCTAAAAACATGTACATCCAGAAGTCTACCCCCTCAACCTTTCATCTACTAATACACAGTCTAACAATAGGCTGTTATTACAACCAACAAAATACCATGTATACTTATTTATCTTCTTTTCCTTAAAATAATGTATTACCTATTACCACACCTCTACACAGTTGACCCCTGACATTCCAAGTTTACCTACTATACCCTCTACAACAGTTTCTCCAACTTTAGCATTCTAGTCCCCCACAATTACTTTTCTTACTTGGTTCAAAACTCCCTAAATACCTGCTTAATATCTCCCCAAATCTCTCTCCTCTGCACATTTCTCTTTCCCTGGTGCATAAGTACTTATTATAACCCGCTTTTCACATCAGACCCATATTCTAATCCATATAATTCTTGAATTTATAAATCTACATCCTTTCTTCTCCTTCCATAACTGACCATTTAACATTACTGATATCCTTTCTTTTCCTCTAGCTCTCTCAAACACACCTGATTCAATCCCATTCGCTCCTTCCCAATTATATTCTCCTACCCCCCTTTACCTTTGTTTCACTTAAGAGCTAGGACATCCAGCTTCATTTCATTCATAACATTCACAATTAATTTTTTATCATTTGTACTACACCTAAGATTATTCAAAACATTCCAGCTTTAAAAGTTTCTTCTCTGATTTACTAATTTATTTAGGAGAAGGGATTACTAGCCCTCTGCTCCAGGCACTTTAGTCACTCTTTACAACAGCATGGAGATGAATGGAACTACTACAAGAACAAGAACTACAGGTACAACATCAATTTTCTGGACACACATGGTCTGGAACCATACAAATTTACGAGCACGAACTTGAAATTCCCACAGCAGTGTATATACCACCAAACTGTATGTCACTTATCCAACCCCAAGACCAAGGAATACTGTGCTCTCTAAGGGAGGAAACATAATTAATCTGGAAAGGCTTTGGAACCAAAGGTCCAGAAAATTGATGTTGTACCTGTATTAAGAAATTAGAAGAAAACTCAGATAAGTGTGTGTATACATACATGTACGTACATGTACAACTGCATGTATAGTAAACTAAGTGTAAGTAATAGAAGCAAGATTTACCTGTCATTTTAAGTGTTTATGAGACAGAAAGAAAAGATGCCAGCAATCATACCATTGAGTGCAGCAATTACAGGCTTCTGTTTCACATTCATCTGGTAGGATGGTAGTACCTCCTTGGGGAATTAGTGTCTACAAAACAACTACCTATACAAAAATGTACATCTATACATATTCGCTTTTCCACAGTATAAAAAATATTACGCACCATCATTGTTTGATTCGCCGTTTTCTCTAGGAAGCTCAGGAAACTCGAGGCTGGAAGTTCTGCTTGGGTGAGAAACTGGGGTTTTGCCTTAAAAAATTTAAGCACAATTAATGTTAACTTGTTTTTAAATTTGTTAACACTTTGTCATGTATAGTCAGAGGTTTACTCTGTAACTTAATGGAAAATTGTAGTTATATGCAATATATTTTCAAGCACAGTATCATATAATGGAAGAGAAATTCACAAAGTTACAGTGAAAATATTTTTACCAGTTAATTTAGTTGTATTTTTTGTAGCTGTTGGTCTCCCTCTAAATTTCATTACTTCAACTTTTTTAAATCTTGGTTCTTCAGGTGGAAAACCTGCCTGTTGGTTTTCATGATCTCTTATGGCCTTCAACTCGTCCAACTCTTTAATTCTGTTTTCAACAGCTTTCTTGGCCTCCAAATATTCTAGTTCTGCAATTTCGACTAGCAATGAAAACAGGAAAAATTAGTTTTGTTAATAGGGAAGTACTGTTCTTCATCGCACTTTGTTACAGTTCTCACCATCACTGTGAGAGCTGTCAAGTTCTGTTGTCAGTTCACCATTTCTTAACAGACTGTCTGTCTATCAGCTTGCACACACAATTTACTTCTGATGTTGTCACCACCCTAATGCACTTACTTTATCTGACCTAACCTACAGCCCCACCTTTGATGCAGACTCCCTCTTTAACTTTTTGCCACAACCTGCCTTATTACATCAGCTTTGATTATATTTTCCCTTTAGTGCACTTCACCACCCTAGCTAACTCTGCCTCTTGTATACTCCTATCCTCTCATCTTCACATATTTTATCTTAAACACATCCTACTCTGCAGTGTTGTATGACCCTTGTAGGTATACTGCTTACTTTTGATTGTAATAATAATAATAATAATTAGTTTGTCAGTGTAGAATGTAAATTTCTCACAATTTCATTTATATGATCTTCCAGTGAAATTTTTTGGTTAATACAGGTCAGACATCACTAATCCGGCAATCAGTTATCCAGTTCCATCAGTAATCTGGCACTAATTTCGGCTAACATAATTTCAAATTTCATCATTACACTGACTCAAATCATTATACTGACTCAAATTTCATCATTATACTGACTCAGAAATTGTGCAGATGGTTGTAAATCCACAGCAGAAAGCCAGTGGAGGAGAAAACAGTGATGAAAATGAGGAAGATGTAGCAGAAAGTCTTTATTAATAGGTTAATTAAGTGCATTCTAACCTAACCACTTTGTAATCCAGCAAACTCACTAATCCGGCACACTACAGGTCCCAATGATGCTGGATTAGTGATGGACGACCTGTAATAATTCCTAGATTCCTTTCTCTAAATGATATTTTCAATATTTTGTCAGAGTCTATATTCTTCATGTGGCCTGATTTCACTTTCTCCCACTTCTCCCTTAGCACTAATCTACATTATTTCTATCATCCACCGATCACTTCTCGTGCTCAATGTACAGTATCTACATCCTCTCATAAAGATTTAGTCATTTTCATTATTAATTTTACATATGCTTTTTGCATTACCTGCAAACCTATTTTTATAATATTTTATTCCTTCTGGTAAATCATTTATATAAAGTAGAAACATTATTGGGACAAATACAGAATGTTGTGGCATCCCACTTGTGACATCTCCCATGTAGATATATTTCCTCTTTTATGGGGAACACTATAACAGTTTTCTTAAAGTCCAGGTAAATGCAATCTGCCCATTGATTGAACAATTACTGTAACTCTGCCATAATAACTTAACAAATTTGATATACAGTGGAACCTCTGTTTTTTAATTCATTCCAGATGTCGATTTGATGACCAATATTGACGACAACCAAAGCAATTTTTCCCATAAAGAATAATGTAAATAGAATTAATCAGTTCCAGACCCCAAATGAAATATAATAATATTTTAATAATGTACTATTATATAAAACAAGATATAAAATTATACAGCACAGGGAAACTGTAAACATGAATACTAAATGAAAATTTAACTGAAATACTGAATACTAAATGAAAATTTAACTGCCCCTTACCTAACAGAGGAGAGCTAATGGCATACTGAAAGCAGGGGGGGATGTTACTGCTTGGAAAGAGAGTCACCTTCTGTTAATATGTCAGGCAACTGTCCTTCTAGTGTTCTCTTCTTTGTCTCTTTTCACAACTAACACCTTGTTCTGGCTCACTGGTTCTTTGTCTCGCTAAAAACCTGTCCAGTGAGGTCTATTTCAAGTTCCATTTTAACACTTGTCTAAATTGAGACATTACACTGTCATTGTAAATGTTAGAGAGATGAATGGCCACTGCTTTGTCTGGATATTATATTTCAGCAAACTCACGTGACCTGAGCCATTTTGTCCCGTTCCATACATGCAAAAACTTGTCTGTTGACAACCAAGAGAACGTATAAAAACCAGAACATTTTTACTCAAGCACTTCATTTGAAATCCAATTTATTTGACAAGTAATGCAATCAACAACTGAGGTTCCACTGTAAGTATATGAATGTGCAGATAGAAAACCAAATTGCTTACCAGTTAGCATGTTATTATTCTGTAAGTGTTGAATTCACTTTAATGTTTTTTTCTAATCCAGTCATGAAGCTACCCTTCCCTTCCTTGGATCAAACCTGACTACTTCAACCCTTCCCATTATCCTCAAGAACTGCATGACCCATATGGCTTTGGCACTTTCATAAGAACATAAGAAATGAGGAACACTGCAGGAGGCCTGCTGGCCCATACTAGGCAGGTCCTTTACAATTCATCCCACTAACAAAACATTTGCCCAACCCAATTTTCAATGCCACCCAAGAAATAAGCTCTGATGTGAAAGTCCCACTCAAATCCAACCCCTCCCACTCATGTACTTATCCAACCTAGATTTGAAACTACCCAAAGTCCCAGTCTCAATAACCCAACTAGGTAGACTGTTCCACTCATCAACTACCCTATTTCCAAACCAATACTTTCCTATGTCCTTTCTAAATCTAAACTTATCTAATTTAAATCCATTACTGCAGGTTCTCTCTTGGAGAGACATCCTCAAGACCTTATTAATATCCCCTTTATTAATACCTATCTTCCACTTATACACTTCGATCAGGTCTCCCCTCATTCTTCGTCTAACAAGTGAATGTAACTTAAGAGTCTTCAATCTTTCTTCATAAGGAAGATTTCTAATGCTATGTATTAATTTAGTCATCCTACGCTGAATGTTTTCTAACGAATTTATGTCCATTTTGTAATACGGAGACCAGAACTGAGCTGCATAATCTAGGTGAGGCCTTACTAATGATGTATAAAGCTGCAGTATGACCTCTGGACTTCTGTTGCTTACACTTCTTGATATAAATCCCAGTAATCTATTTGCCTTATTACTTACGCTTAGGCATTGCTGTCTTGGTTTAAGGTTGCTGCTCACCATAACCCCCAAGTCCTTTTCGCAATCTGTATGGCTAAGTTCTACATCATTTAACTTATAAGTACTAGGGTTATGGGCACTCCCAAGCTTCAGAACCTTGCATTTATCTACAATGAACCAAGATGTTGATAATGTTGTAAAGCATATACAGTATAACTCTGGAAGACACTACTAAGAATACACAATAACATGAAGTACAACAAAGATTAGTAAAAAAAAATACAATACTAATGATGAACAGAATCTTAAGATTCAATGGCAAAAAATTATGTATCACTGCACACAAGGGCAAAATATGAATGACAGTAACACTCAATGTATTATAATTAAAAAAATAAAGAAGGTATAAGCTGGATTAGGTAGTAAGTTAATAAATGCTCTAAAGAGTTTTTGAGGATAGTGAGGCTCAGGTTAGGGTGTGGAGGAGAGGAAATTACTTTCCAGTAAAAGTAAGTCTTAGACAGGAATGTGTAATGTCATCATGGCTGTTTATCATCATTACAGATGGAGTTCTAAAAGAAGTAAATGCTAGGGTGTTAGGGAGAGGGGTGGGATTAAATTATGGGGAATCCAATACAAAATGGGAGTTGTCACAGTTCCTTTTTGCTGATGATACTGTGCTTTTGGGAGATTCTAAAGAGAAGTTGCAAAGGTTTGTGGACGAGTTTGGGAGGGTGTAAAAAGAAAGTTGAAAGTGAACATAGATAAGAGTAAGGTGATAACAATAGCAAATGAGTTAGGTAAAGAAAAATTTGGTTTCACATTGTAGGGAGAGAATATGGAAGAAGTGAATGTGTTCAGATATTTGGGAGTAGATTTGTCAACAGATGGGTTTATGAAGGACGAGGTTAACCATAGAATTGATGAAGGAAAAAAGGTGAATGGTGCATTAAGGTGTCTGTGGAGACAAAAAAAAAACGTTATCCATGAGGGCAGAGAAGGGAAAGTAAGAGAGTATAGTGGTACCAACACTCTTATATGGGTGTGAAGCATGGGTTGTGAATGCTGCAGTGAGAAGGAGGCTGTTGGGTCTGAGAGAAATGTGTGGCTTAAATATTATGCATAGAATTCATAGTGTAGAAATTAGTAGGTGTGGAGTTACAAAAAATATTGTTCAAAGGGCTGAAGAGGGATTATTGAGGTGGTTTGGTCATTTAGAAAGGATGGAGCATAATAGAATGACTTGGAGGGTGCATAAATCTGTGGTGGAGGGAAGGAGAGGTAGGGTTTGTCCTAGGAAAGTATGAAGGGAGGGGTAAAAGAGGTTTTGTATGCAAGGGGCCTGGACATGCAGCAGGCATGTGTGATCATGTTAGATAGGAGTGAATAGAGACAAATGGATTTTGGGACTTGACGAGCTGTTGGAGTGTGAGCATGGTAATATTTTTATGAAGGGATTCAGGGAAACTGGTTAGCAGGACTTGAGTCCTGGAGGTGGGAAGTACAATGCCTGCACTTTAAAGGAGAGGTTTCAGATACTGGCTGGTTGGAGTGACATCTAAACTATCATATCTGGGCATCTTTGCAAAGACATTGATTTTGTGTGAATAATGGTGAAGTGTTGAATGATGGTGAAAGTGTCTCTTTTTTGGGTCACCCTGCCTCGGTGGGAGATGGCCGGCGTGTAGAAAAAAATAAGCTGGTGATGATGTAATGCATATATATAATTTCAGGCTGAGTGAAGACTGATAATATTGCAAATCAAAATATTAAAAAATTAAAATATAGCTGGAATAGTGTTCTGGTGAACTTTAAACTAAGCAGATAATGGCACACTGTATGTATAACACCTGATATAATATTAGTGTTTAACACAATTTACAAGATGAAAAACAAGATTTTAGATTATTCATCTGGAGGGCTAATAACCTAGGTTAACCCATGAAAATCACTCATTGTTAGTAATTTCCATTAGGGTCCTTCAATCATCTTTTCCAGGCAGCGACCAACAACAGTCAAAAAACACCTGGTACCTACTTACTATGTATTAGGAACAATAAATGAAAGGAAGAATGCCAATGATCTCACTGACGTTACCAAGTCATCAGCTGTTGGGAAGTCTTTGATATTTTCATAAAATACTCTGACCTACTCTAAACCTAAATTACACTGTTGGAAAACTTGCTGATATATGTTAACAAGTTAAAGAAACTGGTGCCTGGATACCTGCCATGACTCTGATGAATATTTTAAGGAAACAATCTTATCTCCATTATCGAACTTTCACTTTTCAAGTTCTGCAATATTTACCTGCACCTGGAGTTTACCTGGAGAGAGTTCCGGGGGTCAACACCCTCGCGGCCTGGTCTGTGACTAGGGCCTGATCAACCAGGCTGTTACTGCTGGCTGCACGCAATCCAACGTACAAACCACAGCCCAGCTGGTCAGGTACCAACTTTAGGTGCTTGTCCAGTGCCTGCTTGAAGACAGCCAGGGGTCTATTGGTAATCCCCCTTATGTATGCTGGGAGGCAGTTGAACAGTCTTGGGCCCCTAACACTTATTGTGTTGCCTCTTAACGTGCTAATGACACCCCTGCTTTTCATTGGGGATGATGTTGCATCGCCTGCCGAGTCTTTTGCTTTTGTAGGGAGTGATTTTTGTGTGCAAGTTTGGTACTAGTCCCTCTAGGATTTTCCAGGTGTATATATTTATGTATCTCTCCCGCCTGCATTCCAGGGAGTACAGGTTCAGGAACTTCAAGCGCTCCCAGTAACTGAGGTGTTTTATCTCAGTTATGCATGCTGTGAAGGCTCTCTGTACATTTTCTAGGTCGGCAATTTCACCTGCCTTGAAAGGTGCTGTTAGTGTGCAGCAATATTCCAGCCTAGATAGAACAAGCGACCTGAAGAGTGTCATCATGGGCTTGGCATCCCTAGTTTTGAAGGTTCTCATTATCCATCCTGTCATTTTTCTAGCAGATGCGACTGATACAATGTTATGGTCCTTGAAGGTGAGATCCTCTGACATGATCACTCCCAGGTCTTTGACATCAGTTTTTCGCTCTACTGTGTGGTTAGAAATTGTTTTATACTCTGATGAAGTTTTAATTTCCTCATGTTTACCATATCGGAGTAATTGAAATTTCTCATCGTTGAACTTCATATTGTTTTCTGCAGCCCATTGAAAAATTTGGTTGATGTCCGCCAGGAGCCTTGCAGTGTCTGCAATGGAAGACACTGACATGCAGATTCGGGTGTCATCTGCAAAGGAAGACACGGTGCTGTGGCTGACATCCTTGTCTATGTCGGATATGAGGATGAGGAACAAGATGGGAGCGAGTACTGTGCCTTGTGGAACAGAGCTTTTCACCGTAGCTGCCTCAGACTTTACTCTGTTGACTACTACTCTTTGTTTTCTATTTGTCAGGAAATTATAGATCAATCTACCAACTTTTCCTGTTATTCCTTTAGCACGCATTTTGTGTGCTTTTACGCCATGGTCACACTTGGCGAAGGCTTTTGCTAAGCCTGTGTATATTACATTTGCATTCTTTTTGTCTTCTAGTGCATCTAGGACCTTGTCGTAGTGGAATTAGGCAACTAGAATTACACTTTTTCTAACTTTATAAAATGCCATATAGCCTAAATATTATGTGTAAGTTTATTTACAATACAAAATTTTTATTTCCTTATGTAATACATAAAATGTAGTTTACATGTAATAACACAGTGGGAGGCACAAAAAAAATGCCACTAATTATGTAAAGCATTTTGGGCAAACTAATCCTAATGCTTAAATGTTACTTAAGATCTAGACATAAACTAACAAGTAAGATTTCGTATGAAGTTAACTATAATCATATACAGTGGACCCCCGGTTTACGATCAGCTCCCAATGCGACCAATTATGTAAGTGTATTTATGTAAGTGCATTTGTATGTGTATGTTTGGGGGTCTGAAATGGACTAATCTAATTCGCAATATTCCTTATGGGAACAAATTCGGTCAGTATTGGCACCTGAACATACTTCTTGAATGAAATAATATCGTAAACCGGGGGTCCACTGTACTGTATATACAATAATAGAGGCAGCTAATGAACAATTGGTACAATTTCCAAAGTATGGCAATGCTGTTGCCTCACACAATGAGTGTCTGTGGTTCAATCCCTGGCTGGGTGGAAACATTGGGCGTATGTATTTCCTTACACTTGTTGTCCCTGTTCACCTAGCAATAAGTAGGTATATGGGTATTAATTGACTGGTGTGGGTTACATCCTGAGCACTGACTTTACTGGGTTATCCTGGGTGGTTAACCCTCTGGGTTAAAAATCTGAACAAATCTCATAAGTGTAGTTACACAAGTTTAGATGATTACATTTATCATACATACATGTGTAAATTACCTAGAATAACCTAAAAAAAAGTCAGTCAAACTGAAATAAGTAAATCATCCCAATGGAAAAAAAAGTCACTTTGACTTTTGTTTTTTTTGGGTTATCCTACATAATTTACACATATATTACTATGCAAAACAACCACAGCTCGTATACTGAGGTCCAGGGGTCAAGTCCCAGCCCGGGTGGAAGCATTAGGACGTGTTTCTTAAGGTACCTGCTGTCCCTGTTCACCTATCAGTAAAACAGGTACCTGGGTGTTAGTTGACTGATGTGGGTTGCATCCTGGGATAAAACTAACCTAATTTGCCCAAAATGCTCAGCATAACAAGCGGCTTTCTATATAGTAGTATGTCACTGATGTCAGCTAGGACTGTATACCTTGTACATGTACTTGTAGAAATAAAGATATTATTATTATATTATTAATACTTATTGTAGCACACATATTACTAAGTATGATACTTGTACTTATGTGTACCTGTGTTTAAATAAACTTACTTATTCCACTATGATCCTTATGTACTAATCAGTATTATTATTATTATTATCGTGGGAGAGCGCTAAACCCGTAGGATTATACAGCGCATGTGGGGGGGGGGATGGAAGGTATTCAGGCTCGATTCAGGGAACTGGAACACAGATCCAATTCCGTAGATCAAGAGCCCAGCCTCAAGGAACCTCCCTTGAGGGGTACTGATCAGTAATAATAATAATAAAGTCGTATCAGGTGCTGTATTTAAGAGTGAACTGAACATGTCATCTTACCTGACTTCACAGGCATCATGGTGATCTTCTTGCGGTGGTGACTACCTCCCACACTAACACTTAACCTAATTGCTTCTTCAGTCTTCTTCATTGTTCTAATTGACTGGGTAGACACATCATATTCCCTTGCCAGGTGACTAATTTTCACACCGTTTTTGAGTTTGTCCAGAATTTCGACTTTCTTCAGTAGAGTGAGTTGTCTGGGCTTCTTCCTCATTCTATCCAGCTCCAGGAGACTGATAGTCTTCCCGTCTGACATTCTAACTTCATGAGATTAATGTATGAGAATAAATGTAAACAATGCGACCATGAAAAATTTGTGTTGTTGTTTAGAGGTAATGTTAGGACGGCCCGAGGGCCGTGTGAACCCACCAGTTGGTGGCTCCGACCTGAGGGCCGTGTGAACCCACCAGTTGGTGGCTCCGACCTGAGGGCCGTGTGAACCCACCAGTTGGTGGCTCCGACCTGAGGGCCGTGTGAACCCACCAGTTGGTGGCTCCGACCTGAGGGCCGTGTGAACCCACCAGTTGGTGGCTCCGACCTGAGGGCCGTGTAAACCCACCAGTTGGTGGCTCCGACCTGAGGGCCGTGTGAACCCACCAGTTGGTGGCTCCGACCTGAGGGCCGTGTGAACCCACCAGTTGGTGGCTCCGACCTGAGGGCCGTGTGAACCCACCAGTTGGTGGCTCCGACCTGAGGGCCGTGTGAACCCACCAGTTGGTGGCTCCGACCTGAGGGCCGTGTGAACCCACCAGTTGGTGGCTCCGACCTGAGGGCCGTGTGAACCCACCAGTTGGTGGCTCCGACCTGAGGGCCGTGTGAACCCACCAGTTGGTGGCTCCGACCTGAGGGCCGTGTGAACCCACCAGTTGGTGGCTCCGACCTGAGGGCCGTGTGAACCCACCAGTTGGTGGCTCCGACCTGTGGGCCGTGTGAACCCACCAGTTGATGGCTCCGACATGAGGGCCGTGTGAACCCACCAGTTGATGGCTCCGACATGAGGGCCGTGTGAACCCACCAGTTGATGGCTCCGACCTGAGGGCCGTGTGAACCCACCAGTTGGTGGCTCCGACCTGAGGGCCGTGTGAACCCACAAGTTGGTGACCTCGACCTGAGCCAAGTAAGGAAAGATAAGATTTCGTTCGGATTTTTAACCCGGGAGGGTTAGGCACCCAGGATAACCTAAGAAAGGCAGTCCGTCATCAAGAACTGATTGTCTTATTTCCATTGGGGTCCTCAATATTAATAGTCCCCCAGGATGCGACCCACACCAGCTGACTAACACCCAGGTACCTATTTGCTGCTAGGTGAGCAGGACAACAGGTGTAAGGAAAGGCGTCAAAATATTTCCACCCTGCCGGGAATCGAACCCGGGCCCTCCAAGTGTGAAGCGAGAGCTTTTCCAGCCAGGCCCACGGGTCCAGGATGAACCTCACCATTTTGTTCTGGATGAGTTGTGGTCTATTTTTGTTGTTGTTGTTGTTTAGGCAGAGTACTATGAAGAGCAAGAGTAATGTATATGGTACTGTATAAGAGCTAGACATAGGGTCCTGCGAGCCTCAGTAGGTAGACACCGTGACTGTCTGTGGAGGAACTTCAGTCTGGTATTCGCTTTCTTAACTGCACTGTTCCCTACCAATTCTCTTGACAAACTTGAGTCAAAGGTGATTCCCAGATACTTCACTGAGGATACTGAAGTAATGGGCTCCCCATTACACTGGACATTAAAATTATTTACCCTTTTCAGTTTATTTTTCGTGCCTTTGTGGCTTCATAAATACATATGTAAAAACTATACATACATTTGTTCAATATCATGAACATAGGTAAAACATTATAATTAATATATAATTACTCTCAATATCAGTAATCCTCTCAGATGTTAAATATTTCACCGTATCCACCTCAGATTAATAATCAAAACTGTAATTCTTCTTTACCAAATTTATTAAAGCCATATAACATGAACTAATAGAATATTGTATTCTCTTGTATTCATTGTAACTCACCTAATGACCATTTGTACAAAATTACTGCATTATTATTGTTTTATTAATCAGAAGTTAGTCTAAAGTTTTCTGGAAATGTTCTGTATATGAGGGTCCTTTTGCCATATACACCAAATTGTTACATTTCTTTGTACAAACATAGATCATACTGAAATAAAATTATTATTATTATTATTATTATTATTATTATTATTATTATTATTATTATTATTATAGGTATCGGAGCCAGTGGCTGTCTTCAGGTACTTTCCATGCTAGCCGCTGTCCTCAGACGCAGTCTTATATTAAAAAGCGTTAAACCCGTTTGGGATATTGAGCACTAAATAGGCGGGAGGGGGGGGATAGGGGAGAGTCGGAAGCGTTGGGGCTATGGTTGAGGGTTGATAAAGTTACTATGGTTAAGGGTTGATAAAGTCACTGTGGTTGAGGGTTGATAAAGTTACTATGGTTGAGGGTTGATAAAGTTACTATGGTTGAGGGTTGATAAAGTTACTATGGTTGAGGGTTGATAAAGTCACTATGGTTGAGGGTTGATAAAGTTACTATGGTTAAGGGTTGATAAAGTCACTATGGTTGAGGGTTGATAAAGTTACTATGGTTGAGGGTTGATAAAGTCACTGTGGTTGAGGGTTGATAAAGTTACTATGGTTGAGGGTTGATAAAGTTACTATGGTTGAGGGTTGATAAAGTTACTATGGTTGAGGGTTGATAAAGTCACTATGGTTGAGGGTTGATAAAGTTACTATGGTTAAGGGTTGATAAAGTCACTATGGTTGAGGGTTGATAAAGTCACTGTGGTTGAGGGTTGATAAAGTCAGTATGGTTGAGGGTTGATAAAGTTACTATGGTTAAGGGTTGATAAAGTCACTGTGGTTGAGGGTTGATAAAGTTACTATGGTTGAGGGTTGATAAAGTTACTATGGTTAAGGGTTGATAAAGTCACTGTGGTTGAGGGTTGATAAAGTTACTATGGTTAAGGGTTGATAAAGTCACTGTGGTTGAGGGTTGATAAAGTTACTATGGTTGAGGGTTGATAAAGTTACTATGGTTGAGGGTTGATAAAGTTACTATGGTTAAGGGTTGATAAAGTCACTGTGGTTGAGGGTTGATAAAGTTACTATGGTTAAGGGTTGATAAAGTCACTGTGGTTGAGGGTTGATAAAGTTACTATGGTTAAGGGTTGATAAAGTCACTATGGTTGAGGGTTGATAAAGTTACTATGGTTGAGGGTTGATAAAGTTACTATGGTTAAGGGTTGATAAAGTCACTGTGGTTGAGGGTTGATAAAGTTACTATGGTTAAGGGTTGATAAAGTCACTATGGTTGAGGGTTGATAAAGTTACTATGGTTGAGGGTTGATAAAGTTACTATGGTTAAGGGTTGATAAAGTCACTGTGGTTGAGGGTTGATAAAGTTACTATGGTTAAGGGTTGATAAAGTCACTGTGGTTGAGGGTTGATAAAGTTACTATGGTTGAGGGTTGATAAAGTTACTATGGTTGAGGGTTGATAAAGTTACTATGGCTGAGGGTTGATAAAGTCACTATGGTTGAGGGTTGATAAAGTTACTATGGTTAAGGGTTGATAAAGTCACTATGGTTGAGGGTTGATAAAGTCACTGTGGTTGAGGGTTGATAAAGTCAGTATGGTTGAGGGTTGATAAAGTCACTGTGGTTGAGGGTTGATAAAGTCATTATGGTTGAGGGTTGATAAAGTCACTATGGTTGAGGGTTGATAAAGTCACTATGGTTGAGGGTTGATAAAGTCACTATGGTTGAGGGTTGATAAAGTCACTATGGTTGAGGGTTGATAAAGTCACTATGGTTGAGGGTTGATAAAGTCACTATGGTTGAGGGTTGATAAAGTCACTATGGTTGAGGGTTGATAAAGTCACTATGGTTGAGGGTTGATAAAGTCACTATGGTTGAGGGTTGATAAAGTTACTATGGTTAAGGGTTGATAAAGTCACTGTGGTTGAGGGTTGATAAAGTCACTGTGGTTGAGGGTTGATAAAGTCAGTATGGTTGAGGGTTGATAAAGTCACTGTGGTTGAGGGTTGATAAAGTCATTATGGTTGAGGGTTGATAAAGTCACTATGGTTGAGGGTTGATAAAGTCACTATGGTTGAGGGTTGATAAAGTCACTATGGTTGAGGGTTGATAAAGTCACTATGGTTGAGGGTTGATAAAGTCACTATGGTTGAGGGTTGATAAAGTCACTATGGTTGAGGGTTGATAAAGTTACTATGGTTGAGGGTTGATAAAGTTACTATGGTTAAGGGTTGATAAAGTCACTATGGTTGAGGGTTGATAAAGTCACTATGGTTGAGGGTTGATAAAGTCACTATGGTTGAGGGTTGATAAAGTCACTATGGTTGAGGGTTGATAAAGTCACTATGGTTGAGGGTTGATAAAGTCACTATGGTTGAGGGTTGATAAAGTCACTATGGTTGAGGGTTGATAAAGTCACTATGGTTGAGGGTTGATAAAGTCACTATGGACCAGTCGCCTTCATTAATAAAATGACATAAACAACAGATTATGTCTTCATTTTCACCGCTAGTGCAAGATGTTAGTCGTTAGTGATGCATCAGCTGAAGTTGATCTCCCGAGACCAGCCATCAAGCATGCCAGTGTTCACTTGAACACAGTGTTCAAGAAGAGAGCGTTGTTGAATGTTCACTTGAACACAGTGTTCAAGAAGAGAACGTTGTTGAATGTTCACTTGAACACAGTGTTCAAGAAGAGAGCGTTGTTGAATGTTCACTTGAACACAGTGTTCAAGAAGAGAGCGTTGTTGAATGTTCACTTGAACACAGTGTTCAAGAAGACAGCGTTGTTGAATGTTCACTTGAACACAGTGTTCAAGAAGAGAACGTTGTTGAATGTTCACTTGAACACAGTGTTCAAGAAGACAGCGTTGTTGAATGTTCACTTGAACACAGAGTTCAAGAAGACAGCGTTATATCAGATATGATAAATAAATCTGGATGTAACCATCGTCCATTTGTTAAGTCACTTGTATCAGGTTGATCTATACAGACTGATGGGCTGTATAGCCATTATTTGTAGTTTGTTGAGGTTGAATCAATTTACCATACATAATAATAATAATAATAATAATAATAATAATAATAATAATAATAATAATAATAATAATAATAATAATAATAATAATAATAATAATTATTATTATTATTATTATTATTATTATTATTTAAAGAAGGAAAGACAAATGAAGAAATTTTAAGCCAGAAGCAGGCAGCTTTACCTTCATGTTGAGGTGAACTGTAATAAGGTGGAGAGGAATAACGCAGCAGTAAGTCAGTAAGAAGGTAGTGTGTATGTCACTGAATATAAGTCAAGGAAGAATAATCATGTGATGGATCTAGTGGATAACTCCACAACCTTACAATTCTCTAAGTGGCCTGGTGGCCTGGTGCTTAAGCTTTCGCTTCCCACGGCGAGGGCCTGTGTTCGATTCCCAGCCAGAGTAGAAACATTGGGTGTGTTTCTTTCCACCTGTTGTCTATGTTCCCCATCAGTAAAACGGGTACCAGAGTGTTAGTCGACTGGTGTGGGTCGCATCCTTTGACACTTGACTTAATTTGCCCGAAATGTTCAGCATAACAAGGGGCTTTCTATATAGTAGTATGTCATTGATGTCAGCTAGGACTGTATGCCATGTACATGTACTTGTAGTAAATAAATCTATTATTATTATTATTATTATTATTATTAACCTGAGAATAGCGTTCCGGTACCTCAGTAAGGAATCATCCAAGACTCTATACACTATACACTGTGTACGTCAGACCCATACAGAAGTATGTAGCACCAGTTTGGAACCCGCACCTGGTCAAGCACGTTAAGAAATTAGAGAAAGTGCAAAGGTTTGCGACAAGGTTAGTTCCAGAGCTAAGGGAAATGTCCTATGAAGAAAGGCTAAGGGAAATCGGCCTGACGACACTGAAGGACAGGAGAGTTAGGGGAGACATGATAACGACATACAAAATACTGCGTGGAATAGACAAGGTGGACAGAGACAGGATGTTCCAGAGATGGGACACAGAAACAAGGGGTTACTCTTGGAAGCTGAAGACTCAGATGAGTCACAGGGATGTTAGGAAGTATTTTTTCAGTCATAGAGTCGTCAGGAATTGGAACAGTCTGGCAAGTGATGTAGTGGAGGCAGGAACCATACATAGCTTTAAGACGAGGTATGATAAAGCTCAGGGAGCAGAGAGAGAGAGAGAGGACCTAGTAGCGTTCAGTGAAGAGGCGGGGCCAGGAACTGAGTCTCGACCCCCTGCAGCCACAATTAAGTGAGTACAATTAGGTGAGTACACACACTCCACAACTGACAAATCGTATGGTGATACCCACGAGATGTGGAAAAAGACGCTTATGTACAGTTCAGGACATTTATTAAAGGAAATGTTTCACCAGGAGTGACTTCTTCAGTCCTCATGAAGAATGTAGATAAATGGTTCAGAGAACCGACAAGTTGATCAATTAGACACATGTGCAACACCTGGGAATCTTTATTGAGGAAACACAAAATAAGATACCCAAGTGTTGCACATGTGTCTAATGAAGAAGTCACTCGTGGCGACACGTTTCCTCTGATAAATGTCCTGAACAATGTACATAACTGTCTTTATCCACACCAGTCCACGACCACCAACACCAGAGCGATCAGCTCTTGCTTTATTATTAAATGATCATCGGTACATCCGCACTGTGTGGCTACGCTGGTCTATCAGAGTCACAAGGTGCGAACTGAAAATTCACACTATATAGTTTTCATGTGTATTGTTGTGACTTCTGCTGCCGTCATCCATCAGATTTTGGATGGGCAGTGTGACACAGTCAAGCATTCTACAGTAAGTACAGTATGTGTAAAGTTGTCACTTAGTCTGTCATCATTCAGTCAGTAAAATTACCACTTAATGTGTTATCGTTTAGTCAGTAAATATTTTACTGTTGAAGAGGTGAAGTCCTCGCTCAATATACGAGGTCACGGGACAATCTAAGTCACTCTCATCTAGATGTCACTTGCACTGCGGGACAACTGCTGGCTTCATCAGTCTTATACAAAGCAGGAAGGTATAAGGAGAGGAGGAGTTTGAGGTAATCAGTCCCTCAGCCTGGAGTCGATGTGTTCAGTCTATCAATCTTGTAGAATGTACAGCACAGGGCCGTAGCAGTGGCTTATACACTGTAGTCAGGTGAGGCGAAGTAGGAGGAGGCGGTGTCATAGTGGTACCATCCACTAGGCTAAGTAGGTCTTCGTCCAAAGCTACGGACCTCTTCTGTACTTTCTACAAGATTGATGGACTGAACATATCGACTCCAGGCCGAGGGACTGATTACCTCAAACTCCTTCTCTCCTTATAACATCCTGCTTTGTATAAGGCTGATGAAGCCACTGTGTGGCGAAACGTTTCTTCAATAAAGATTCCCATATGTGGCATAAATGTCTCAATTCTTCAACTTGTCGGTTTTCAAAACCATTCATCACACTGTGACAGACTGTCTGGTATGTGACTGTGACAGACTGCCAGGTATATGACTGTGACAGACTGCCAGGTATGTGACTGTGACAGACTGCCAGGTATGTGACTGCGACAAACTGCCAGGTATGTGACTGCGACAAACTGCCAGGTATGTGACTGACAGATTGCCAGGTATGTGACTGACAGACTGCCAGGTATGTGACTGACAGATTGCCTCCCCTTCTCCAAGTCCAGTATATCCTCTACTGGTTTAGCACTTTGGTCTGAATATAATGTTAATGTTTACTAACGTTCGTGCATTAACATGCACGAATAATGAATGATTACTCCAGAATATTGCTGTTGAGGTTCAACTGGGCATCAACAACATGTATGCTCACCCTGGGTATGGTCAAGGAGACTGCGTGAGCCACTCCTCTTATCACGAGCTGGAATCCAGAGACTTACACTCTGTAGAGGGAGGACAAGTTGAAATGAAGTGAGCAGGTCAGTGCAGCTGCGACCACAGACCTCTGCTACAACTCTGCCTGCACTTCAGGTCAGTGCAGCTGCGACAACAGACCCCTGCTACAACTCTGCCTGCACTTCAGGTCAGTGGAGCTGCGACAACAGACTCCTGCTACAACCCCGCCAGCAGCGTACATGGTTCACTACTAATGGGTATGGTGTGACTACCACCCACACCATGGGTATGGTGTGACTACCACCCACACCATGGGTATAGTGTGACTATCACCCATAACATGGGTATGGTGTGACTACCACCCACACCATGGGTATGGTGTGACTACCACCCACACCATGGGTATGGTGTGACTACCACCCACATCATGGGTATGGTTTGACTACCACCCACACCATGGGTATGGTGTGACTACCACCCACACCATGGGTATGGTGTGACTACCACCCACACCATGGGTATGGTGTGACTACCACCCACATCATGGGTATGGTTTGACTACCACCCACACCATGGGTATGGTGTGACTACCACCCACATCATGGGTATGGTTTGACTACCACCCACACCATGGGTATGGTGTGACTACCACCCACACCATGGGTATGGTGTGACTATCACCCACATGGGTATGGTGTGACTACCACCCACACCATGGGTATGGTGTGACTACCACCCACACCATGGGTATGGTGTGACTACCACCCACACCATGGGTATGGTTTGGCTACCACCCACACCATGGATATGGTTTGACTACCACCCACACCATGGGTATGGTGTGACTACCACCCACACCATGGGTATGGTGTGGCTACCACCCACACCATGGGTATGGTTTGACTACCACCCACACCATGGGTATGGTGTGACTACCACCCACACCATGGGTATGGTGAGAAATATCTTCATTATGCCCACCACTGTTAAACTGGGCATTAACGTCTTAACATACAAGAGGTTAATAAACCACTACCCTAAATTTTACAGCATAAAATGCACATTTATTCAATAATTGTGATTGAACAAAAATGTTTCACTTTTAACAGGAGATTCTAAAATATTTGCTATGTACATTTCTTAATATTTGAGGCCAATAAGAAGATTTTAAATTATTATTATAATCAAAAGGAAGATTTTAAAATATCAAATAAACATTTACTTAAGAATTAAGAAGGAAGAGAGACATGTTGTATTTTGAACAGAGATTCTACGTTACTTCCTATGTACATTATTAATGTCTGTCGGGGCAATAAGCAAGAAGATTTTAAAGCATTAATTGTATATTGAGTAAAAGTACAAGGAGAAAAGGCAAAAAAAAAATTATAATTCACTTTTGCATAGGCCTACTTTTGTTTTTTTTTTATTAATCACAAATAAAAGTCAGATCAAACAGTAATGTCCATTTATCAGTCAGTCTGGTATTTTTTTTTTATTTAGTACGGGCAGATCTGCATGACCCTGGTGGGTTTAGTGCTTAGTTTTGATTATAATAATAATTTATTTAGTACGAATAACACAAATCCAATTAAATAAACTTGATGTATTCTCATTTATCAGTCAGTTGTAATTACTGAGAGAGTAATTACTGCGGAAGATTGTTTTTACAAATGTGTGATATAGGTGTTAACTTGTGGGTGTTTATACCGTCGCTGCTTCGTTCACTGTAGTGTTGCTGTGGGTGTTTGTACCGTCGCTGCTTCGTTCACTGTAGTGTTGCTGTGGGTGTTTGTACCGTCGCTGCTTCGTTCACTGTAGTGTTGCTGTGGGTGTTTGTACCGTCGCTGCTTCGTTCACCGTAGTGTTGCTGTGGGTGTTTGTACCGTCGCTGCTTCGTTCACTGTAGTGTTGCTGTGGGTGTTTGTACCGTCGCTGCTTCGTTCACTGTAGTGTTGCTGTGGGTGTTTGTACCGTCGCTGCTTCGTTCACCGTAGTGTTGCTGTGGGTGTTTGTACCGTCGCTGCTTCGTTCACCGTAGTGTTGCTGTGGGTGTTTGTACCGTCGCTGCTTCGTTCACTGTAGTGTTGCTGTGGGTGTTTGTACCGTCGCTGCTTCGTTCACTGTAGTGTTGGTACAGCTGGACGCCGCTCAGAATGAGTTGTTGCAAGTCCATTCAAGGCAACGAATACTCTACCATTTGAACTTTGTAAAGACATTGAAAGTCTTTTGTCACAACGAAAAAAAAAAGAGTGCAATGGGGATCAACTATTTTTACCACAGAATATGGAGCTAAATTTTGCACAGGACTGACAAGCACTGGATGGAAGGACACGAGTACATCATCCACTCAAGACACCTTTATTGGATACATTTAGGTCCTGGGACCTTGGTCAGCTGGCCTGGTCTCCGACCGGGCTGCGGGGCCGATGACCCCCGAAATTCTCTCCAGGTATACTCTCCAGATATACCCTATAAAAAAAAAACTTGTATCCTTTCTGAAAAGGTATATACTGTCACTTGCATGGGATCAGAAACTCATTCATTTTCAGAAAATTTTGATCCTTCTAGCCGTATCAGTGAGAGATGTACAGTTGAAGACTGCTGAGAGTTCTGTCAATGAGGGAATTATTCCCTGGCCCATCCGTTTTCCAAGAAAATTATGTTTCAATTGGTTTTATGGAACAGCAATGTGGGATCTGTCTTTGACATATTTAAGAATTAATTTGCTGTTCCGCTCAAGCGCATCTTTATATTTGGGATCATCAGTGCCTGGCCCTGCTTCAAGCTTTTCTTGACAACCACCATGATAGAATTTGTCCACGATTACCATGACGTGCCCAGTGCATCTAAGTTTGTATAATTGGCATACCACACAGTAGGAGGCCTGTTCTTTGAAACTGTTTGTGAAAGCATGCGAGATGAAGCAGACTATGTCATCAGTGCACTTAATCAACATTCGCAAATATCCAGCAACCTTATCCACAGTATTCGTGATGTTATGGCAGGTAGCAACACAAGCTAGACACTAACAGAGCTCTCTTAGGTACACGACTCCAGCATGGAGAGGAAATCTACCATCACGTGGCTTGACAAACTACTTGAAAGTGAGGCCAAGTCTTTTGAGTTCCCTCTTCACAGGTTTGGTGTTGGCACTTGTAAGTATGTCACCGTGTCCTTCACTTATATCATTGTTTCATTTCAGGAACAGCTGTGATTCGATATGACACATAATACCGTATGCATGAACAAAGCGATTCAGTTCATCATTCAGTTTTCTCTATGGCCCAGCATTTGTTTCTGCATTGGCAGATTCATCACCAGCTGAAAGTGATGGAGCTATGGAATCAGGCGACCGTACATCAGCAACAAGCTCCTCAATTGTTTCAGCATCATCGTCAAGTGATGAGCAAGGAATGACACATCACCACGAAGTACTAGATACTTCCTAGAACTCAAATAAATATACTTCATCGGGGCGACATGCTACTGTATTATTTTTGTAGGCGGGAATTTTTTTGTGTGTGACTAACTGCCCACCAGTTAACATGTTGATGTAAGACTGCTGCTGTAAAGAAATTGTAAGATGCTTTCTATGTACATTAAGAACAATAAGAACACATATCAACAAAGCAGTAATTGTTATTCAAATATATTTTACATACTAAAAATATTAAGTATTACTAATGTAGTGTACACAAGTATTTTACACAGCGTACAGTCAGGTAGGGATACACACTAGGGATACATACTAGGGATACATACTAGGGATACACACTAGGGATACACACTAGGGATACACAATAGGGATACATACATCGCTTAACAGGCTCATCAAGGGACAAAATTTCGCTGGCATTCACTTTTAATCAATTTTTTTTTGTATGGTATCAGTCAAGTGGCTGTTTCCTTCAACCAACAATTTCTTCCGTCACACGACGCAGAGCGCTATCACATTAACTGCACCTACAGGAGCCAGTTACCACAACCTCCATTTCAAGTCGGACGACGTACTGTAGTGTACCAAGTGACACTTTTCACTGGTAACATTTCCATGGTATACACCATAAGAACCAGCAGACACCGCTGGACGCACCTTTGCCTAACTTGTTACACGGTAAGGTGCTCCAGAGGACGAAGGTCTCCTGGACTCTTGAAGAGAGCTGTGTGAAGCAGATACAGACCTTCCTGACTAGCCTTGAGTACACAGCAACACCAACAACACCAACAAACTCGGCGATAATTTTAAGCGATCTGAAAAGAAAGAAGAAAACGTTAACATGGTTCAACTTGTAAAAATGTGAATATTTTAGTGAGAGGCAGACGGATATACATGAAGACTAACTTGACAAAAAATATATAAAAGGTCTCAGTAATACCTATGAGGCCCAGCAACTGGACCTCAAGCACTCTCAAGAGGCCCAGGAGCTGGACCTCAAGCACTCTCAAGAGGCCCAGGAGCTGACGTGCAGCAGAAACTAACAGACAGATCTATATGAAACTCTACTACGCTATACACCAACAGCTTAAAAGTTTGGAAAGAAAAGCTTGAATTAAGGTGGGCTTATCTACCACCGGCCTATAATGAGACAATAGGCCAGACAAATTTTTTTCAAAATTTGTTGTGAGGTGTGAGATAAAAATGATTGTCTTCTAAGTGATACAGGGAAATTATGTAAAAAAAAATACAGGTTAGGTAAGGTTCGTCAGGAAACAGGACATGTATTTTCTGACGCCGCTCTAAGATGATGACCCGCCGTTCGAGTTTTTGGTCACCTGACCAAGGCCTTCCGCTGGCTTACCGGTCCACCCCTTTAAAATTATGTTCATAGTCTTTTAAATTTACATGATATAGTCTTAAGACAACACGAAATTCCTTAAAATTATATAAAGATAACAATATTTGACAAAAATAATATGGAAAAATGACGTTATTGACATATTTTATGTACGTTTTTACATTAAAAAATAAATCAATGCTTATTTTTAAGGCATCAAATATATGGTAAGCTT
This sequence comes from Cherax quadricarinatus, assembly GCF_038502225.1. Classification (NCBI taxonomy): domain Eukaryota; kingdom Metazoa; phylum Arthropoda; class Malacostraca; order Decapoda; family Parastacidae; genus Cherax; species Cherax quadricarinatus. Next base: position 20,944,525 of record NC_091329.1, read on the forward strand.
GAAGAATATTGAGTGAAGTAGACTGAGGACACAACTAAATATACCAGCAACAGTCAGTGTAACATTGTGACAAATATGATAATAATTACCATGCTGGATTTCAGAGAAAAGGCATTAAGTTACACCCACGAAAAAAAAGTCCTTTAAGTTACAATTTTAAAACGTTTTCGTTTGTGTTATAAGGAAGGAGGCATTATGTAATGAAGGAGCGTGTGTGTGGTGAAGCCTCCTGCACCGCACCTCCACTTATTAACGGTAATGAAGGAGCGTTGGTGTGGTGAAGCCTCCTGCACCGCACCTACACTTATTAATAAGTGTAGGTGCGGTGCAGAAGCCTCACTAATCGCCGTCACCGACACTACAGAACGCAACACTGGAAACTACAAAATTTCATAAACATTGGCATACTAGATACTACACTAGAGTGTCTACACTAGATACTACACTAGATAGTACACTAGAGTATCTACACTAGATACTACACTAGATACTACACTAGAGTATCTACAGTAGATACTACACTAGATACTACACTAGAGTATCTACATTAGATACTACACTAGATACTACACTAGAGTATCTACACTAGATACTACACTAGATACTACACTAGATACTACACTACAGTATCTACACTAGATACTACACTACAGTATCTACACTAGATACTACACTAGATACTACACTAGAGTATCTACACTAGATACTACACTAGAGTATCTACACTAGATACTACACTAGATACTACACTAGAGTATCTACACAAGATACTACACTACAGTATCTACACTAGATACTACACTAGAGTATCTACACTAGATACTACACTAGAGTATCTACACAAGATACTACACTACAGTATCTACACTAGATACTACACAAGAGTATCTACACTAGATACTACACTAGAGTATGTACACTAGATACTACACTAGATACAACACTAGAGTATCTACACTAGATACTACACTAGATACTACACTAGAGTATCTACACAATATACTACACTACAGTATCTACACTAGATACTACACTAGAGTATCTACACTAGATACTACACTAGAGTATGTACACTAGATACAACACTAGAGCATGTACACTAGATACTAGACTAGAGTATCTACACTAGATACTACACTAGAGTATGTACAATAGATACTACACTACAGTATCTACACTAGATACTACACTAGAGTATCTACACTAGATACTACACTAGAGTATGTACACTAGATACAACACTAGAGCATGTACACTAGATGCTAGACTAGAGTATCTACACTAGATACTACACTAGAGTATCTACACTAGATACTACACTAGAGTATGTACACTAGATACTACACTAGAGTATCTACACTAGATACTACAATAGAATATGTACACTAGATACTACACTAGAGTATGTACACTAGATACTACACTAGAGTATCTACACTAGATACTACACTAGAATATGTACACTAGATACTACACTAGAGTATCTACACTAGATACTACAATAGAATATGTACACTAGATACTACACTAGAATATGTACACTAGATACTACACTAGAGTATCTACATTAGATACTACACTAGAATATGTACACTAGATACTACACTAGAATATGTACACTAGATACTACACTAGAGTATCTACACTAGATACTACACTAGAATATGTACACTAGATACTACCCTAGAATATGTACACTAGATACTACACTAGAGTATCTACACTAGATACTACACTAGAATATGTACACTTGATACTACACTAGAGTATCTACACTAGATACTACACTAGAATATGTACACTAGATACTACACTAGAGTATCTACACTAGACACTACACTAGAGTATCTACACTAGATACTACACTAGAGTATCTACACTAGATACTACACTAGAGTATCTACACTACATACTACACTAGAGTATCTACACTAGATACTACACTAGAGTATCTACACTACATACTACACTAGATTATCTACACTAGATACTACACTAGAGTATCTACACTACATACTACACTAGAGTATCTACACTAGATACTACACTAGAGTATCTACACTACATACTACACTAGAGTATCTACACTACATACTACACTAGAGTATCTACACTACATACTACACTAGAGTATCTACACTACATACTACACTAGAGTATCTACACAACATACTACACTAGAATATCTACACTACATACTACACTAGAGTATCTACACTAGATACTACACTAGAGTATCTACACTACATACTACACTAGAGTATCTACACTACATACTACACTAGAGTATCTACACTACATACTACACTAGAGTATCTACACTAGATAATACACTAGAGTATCTACACTAGATAATACACTAGAGTATCTGCACTAGATAGTACACTAGAGTATCTACACTAGATACTACACTAGAGTATCTACACTACATACTACACTAGAGTATCTACACTACATACTACACTAGAGTATCTACACTAGATGCTACACTAGAGTATCTACACTAGATACTACACTAGAGTATCTACACTACATACTACACTAGAGTATCTACACTAGATGCTACACTAGAGTATCTACACTAGATACTACACTAGAGTATCTACACTAGATTCTACACTAGAGTATCTACACTAGATACTACACTAGAGTATCTACACTAGATACTACACTAGAGTATCTACACTAGATTCTACACTAGAGTATCTACACTAGATACTACACTAGAGTATCTACACTAGATACTACACTAGAGTATCTACACTAGATACTACACTAGAGTATCTACACTAGATTCTACACTAGAGTATCTACACTAGATACTACACAAGAGTATCTACACTACATACTACACCAGAGTATCTACACTAGATACTACACTAGAATATGTACACTAGATACTACACTAGAGTATCTACACTACATACTACACTAGAGTATCTACACTAGATACTACACTAGAGTATCTACACTAGATACTACACTAGAGTATCTACACTAGATTCTACACTAGAGTATCTACACTAGATACTACACAAGAGTATCTACACTACATACTACACTAGAGTATCTACACTAGATACTACACTAGAGTATCTACACTAGATACTACACTAGAGTATCTACACTAGATTCTACACTAGAGTATCTACACTAGATACTACACAAGAGTATCTACACTACATACTACACCAGAGTATCTACACTAGATACTACACTAGAATATGTACACTAGATACTACACTAGAGTATCTACACTACATACTACACTAGAGTATCTACACTAGATACTACACTAGAGTATCTACACTAGATACTACACTAGAGTATCTACACTACATACTACACTAGAGTATCTACACTACATACTACACTAGAGTATCTACACTAGATGCTACACTAGAGTATCTACAATAGATACTACACTAGAGTATCTACATTAGATACTACACTAGAGTATCTACACTACATACTACACTAGAGTATCTACACTAGATACTACACTAGAGTATCTACACTACATACTACACTAGAGTATCTACACTAGATACTACACTAGAGTATCTACACTACATACTACACTAGAGTATCTACACTACATACTACACTAGAGTATCTACACTAGATACTACACTAGAGTATCTACACTAGATACTACACTAGAGTATCTACACTACATACTACACTAGATGCTACAATAGAGTATCTACACTAGATACTACACTAGAGTATCTACACTACATACTACACTAGAGTATGTACACTAGATGCTACACTAGAGTATCTACACTAGATACTACACTAGAGTATCTACACAAGATACTACACTAGAGTATCTACACTAGATACTACACTAGAGTATCTACACTACATACTACACTAGAGTATCTACACTAGAATCTACACTAGAGTATCTACACTAGAGTATCTACACTACAATATCTACACTACAGTATCTACACTGCAGTATCTACACTACAGTATCTACACTACAGTATCTACACTACAGTTTCTACACTACAGTATCTACACTACAGTATCTACACTACATACTACACTACAGTATCTACACCTCAGTATCTACACTACAGTATCTACACTACAGTATCTACACTACAGTATCTACACTACAGTATCTACACTACATACTACACTACAATATCTACACTACATACTACACTACAGTATCTACACTACAGTATCTACACTACAGTATCTACATTACAGTATCTACACTACACACTACACTACAGTATATACACTACATACTACACTACAGTATCTACACTACATACTACTCTACAGTATCTACACTACAGTATCTACACTACAGTATCTACACTACAGTATCTACACTACAATATCTACACTACAGTATCTACACTACAGTATCTACACTACAGTATCTACACTACAGTATCTACACTACAGTATCTACACTACATATTACACTACAGTATCTACACTACAGTATCTACACTACAATATCTACACTACAGTATCTACACTACAGTATCTACACTACATACTACACTACAGTATCTACACTACAGTATCTACACTACATACTACACTACAATATCTACACTACAGTATCTACACTACAGTATCTACACTACAATATCTACACTACAGTATCTACACTACAGTATCTACACTACATTATCTACACTACATACTACACTACAGTATCTACACTACAGTATCTACACTACATACTACACTACAATATCTACACTACAGTATCTACACTACATACTACACTACAGTATGTACACTACAGTATCTACACTACAGTATGTACACTACAGTATCTACACTACAGTATCTACACTACAGTATCTACACTACATACTACACTACAATATCTACACTACAGTATCTACACTACAGTATCTACACTACAGTATCTACACTACAATATCTACACTACAGTATCTACACTACAGTATCTACACTACATACTACACTACAATATCTACACTACAGTATCTACACTACAGTATCTACACTACAGTATCTACACTACATACTACACTACAGTATCTACACTACAATATCTACACTACAGTATCTACACTACATACTACACTACAGTATCTACACTACAGTATCTACACTACATACTACACTATAATATCTACACTACAGTATCTACACTACAGTATCTACACTACAGTATCTACACTACAATATCTACACTACAGTATCTACACTACAGTATCTACACTACATACTACACTACAATATCTACACTACAGTATCTACACTACAGTATCTACACTACAGTATCTACACTACAATATCTACACTACAGTATCTACACTACAGTATCTACACTACATACTACACTACAATATCTACACTACAGTATCTACACTACAGTATCTACACTACAGTATCTACACTACATACTACACTACAGTATCTACACTACAATATCTACTCTACAGTATCTACACTACATACTACACTACAGTATCTACACTACAGTATCTACACTACAGTATCTACACTACAGTATCTACACTACAATATCTACACTACAGTATCTACACTACATACTACACTACAGTATCTACACTACAGTATCTACACTACATACTACACTACAATATCTACACTACAGTATCTACACTACATACTACACTACATACTACACTACAGTATCTACACTACAGTATCTACACTACATACTACACTACAGTATATACACTACAGTATCTACACTACAGTATCTACACTACAGTATCTACACTACAGTATCTACACTACAGTATCTACACTACAGTATCTACACTACAGTATCTACACTACATACTACACTACAGTATCTACACTACATACTACACTTCAGTATCTACACTACATACTACACTACAATATCTACACTACAATATCTACACTACAGTATCTACACTACAGTATCTACAATACAGTATCTACACTACAGTATCTACACTACATACTACACTACAATATCTACACTACAGTATCTACACTACAATATCTACACTACAGTATTTACACTACAATATCTACACTACAGTATTTACACTACAATATCTACACTACAGTATCTACACTACATACTACACTACAATATCTACACTACAGTATCTACACTACATACTACACTACAGTATCTACACTACAGTATCTACACTACATACTACACTACAGTATCTACACTGAATGTCACATACAAGGCTATAAATTATTCCACACTGACAGGGTCAACAGGAAAGGTGGTGGAGTAGCGATGTATGTCAGAGACAATTTAAATTGTTGTGTTAGACAAGATATTAAATTAGAAGCGTCAGCCACTGAATCTGTTTGGTTACAGCTTCTCGAGGGCCGAGAAAAACTAATTTTGGGTGTGATTTACAGGGCCCCAAATCTTGATAGGGAGTGCAGTAAACTTCTATGGGACGAAATTCGTAAGGCATCTACATACGAAAATGTTGTGCTAATGGGAGATTTCAACTATAGACAGATTGACTGGAGCAATTTGACAGGAAATTTAGAGTCAGGTGACTTTCTTGATACGATCCAGGATTGTTTTTTAAAACAGTTTGTGACAGAGCCAACTAGGGGAAATAACCTCCTTGACTTGGTTCTTGCCAGTAGGGAAACACTAATTAATAATCTTGAGGTTAACGATGAGCTTGGGGAAAGTGATCACAAATCACTCAGTTTTAATATATCATGGAATTCCCCTAATAATGGCAATCAAGTCTCCGTCCCTGACTTTCGCTTGGCTGATTTCATAGGACTGAAAAATTACTTAGGTGGGCTGAACTGGAATGACCTGACTAAGGGTCAGGTAGGTGGTGATGGTTGCCGATATGATGCTTTCCAGGGCATAGTTCTAGCTGCTCAGTCAAATTATGTTCCAAATAGGGAAATCAGATCAAACAAAAATGATCCTAAATGGATGAACAATAGATTAAAATATCTGATTGGTCAAAAGAGAGGCATATATAGGCAAATCAAAAGAGGAGAGGGGCAATTGAGAAATCGATATATTCAGTTAAAGAGAGAAATAAAAAAGGGAATTAGAAAAGCAAAAAGAGATTATGAGGTTAAAGTTGCAAGAGAATCGAAGACTAACCCAAAAGGATTCTTTCAGGTATACAGAAGTAAGATCAGGGACAAGATAGGCCCACTCAAAAGTTCCTCGGGTCAGCTCACTGACAGTGATAAGGAAATATGTAGAATTTTTAACACATACTTCCTCTCAGTTTTTACACAGGAGGATACCAGCGATATTCCAGTAATGATAAATTATGTAGAACAGGACGATAATAAACTGTGTACTATTAGGGTCACAAGTGACATGGTCCTTAGGCAAATAGATAAATTAAAACCTAACAAATCCCCAGGCCCTGATGAACTGTATGCAAGGGTTCTAAAGGAATGTAAAGAGGAGCTTAGCACACCTTTGGCTAATCTTTTCAACATATCACTACAAACTGGCATGGTGCCAGATAAGTGGAAAATGGCAAATGTGATACCTATTTTCAAAACAGGTGACAGGTCCTTAGCTTCGAACTATAGACCAATAAGCCTAACCTCCATAGTGGGAAAATTTATGGAATCAATAATTGCCGAGGCAGTTCGTAGCCACCTTGAAAAGCATAAATTAATCAACGAATCTCAGCATGGTTTTACAAAGGGGCGTTCCTGCCTTACGAATTTATTAACTTTTTTCACTAAGGTATTTGAGGAGGTAGATCATGGTAATGAATATGATATTGTGTATATGGACTTCAGTAAGGCTTTTGACAGGGTCCCACATCAGAGACTATTGAGGAAAATTAAAGCACATGGAATAGGAGGAGAAATTTTTTCCTGGATAGAGGCATGGTTGACAAATAGGCAGCAGAGAGTTTGCATAAATGGGGAGAAATCAGAGTGGGGAAGTGTCACGAGCGGTGTTCCACAGGGGTCAGTGTTGGGCCCCCTGCTGTTCACAATCTACATAAACGACATAGATGAGGGCATAAAGAGCGACATCGGCAAGTTTGCCGATGACACCAAAATAGGCCGTCGAATTCATTCTGACGAGGACATTCGAGCACTCCAGGAAGATTTGAATAGACTGATGCAGTGGTCGGAGAAGTGGCAGATGCAGTTTAATATAGACAAATGCAAAGTTCTAAATGTTGGACAGGACAATAACCATGCCACATATAAACTAAATAATGTAGATCTTAATATTACGGATTGCGAAAAAGATTTAGGAGTTCTGGTTAGCAGTAATCTGAAACCAAGACAACAGTGCATAAGTGTTCGCAATAAAGCTAATAGAATCCTTGGCTTCATATCAAGAAGCATAAATAATAGGAGTCCTCAGGTTGTTCTTCAACTCTATACATCCTTGGTTAGGCCTCATTTAGATTATGCTGCACAGTTTTGGTCACCTTATTACAGAATGGATATAAATTCTCTGGAAAATGTACAAAGGAGGATGACAAAGTTGATCCCATGTATCAGAAACCTTCTCTATGAGGATAGACTAAGGGCCCTGAATCTGCACTCTCTAGAAAGACGTAGAATTAGGGGGGATATGATTGAGGTGTATAAATGGAAGACAGGAATAAATAAAGGGGATGTAAATAGTGTGCTGAAAATATCTAACCTAGACAGGACTCGCAGCAATGGTTTTAAGTTGGAAAAATTCAGATTCAGGAAGGATATAGGAAAGTACTGGTTTGGTAATAGAGTTGTGGATGAGTGGAACAAACTCCCAAGTACCGTTATAGAGGCCAGAACGTTGTGTAGCTTTAAAAATAGGTTGGATAAATACATGACTGGATGTGGGTGGGTGTGAGTTAGACCTGATAGCTTGTGCTACCAGGTCGGTTGCCGTGTTCCTCCCTTAAGTCAATGTGACCTGACCTGACTAGGTTGGGTGCATTGGCTTGGGCCGGTAGGAGACTTGGACCTGCCTCGCATGGGCCAGTAGGCCTTCTGCAGTGTTCCTTCGTTCTTATGTTCTTATGTTCTTATGTATCTACACTACATACTACACTACAATATCTACTCTACAGTATCTACACTACAGTATCTACACTACAATATCTACACTACAGTATCTACACTACAGTATCTACACTACAGTATCTACACTACATACTACACTACAGTATCTACACTAGATACTACACTACAGTATCTACACTACATACTACACTACAGTATCTACACTACATACTACACTACAGTATCTACACTACAGTATCTACACTACAGTATCTACACTACAGTATCTACACTACATACTACACTACAATATCTACACTACAGTATCTACACTACAGTATCTACACTACAGTATCTACACTACAGTATCTACACTACAGTATCTACACTACAGTATCTACACTACAGTATCTACACTACAGTATCTACACTACAGTATCTACCCTACATACTACACTACAGTATCTACACTACATACTACACTACAGTATCTACACTACAGTATCTACACTACAATATCTACACTACAGTATCTACACTACAATATCTACACTACAGTATCTACACTACATACTACACTACAGTATCTACACTACAGTATCTACACTACAGTATCTACACTACATACTACACTACAGTATCTACACTACATACTACACTACAGTATCTACACTACATACTACAGTACAGTATCTACACTACATACTACACTACAGTATCTACACTACATACTACACTACAGTACCTACACTACAGTATCTACACTACATACTACACTACAGTATCTACACTACAGTATCTACACTACAGGATCTACACTACAGTATCTACACTACATACTACACTACAGTATCTACACTACAGTATCTACACTACATACTACACTACAATATCTACACTACATACTACACTACAGTATCTACACTACATACTACACTACAATATCTACACTACAGTATCTACACTACATACTACACTACAATATCTACACTACATACAACACTACAGTATCTACACTACAGTATCTACACTACAGTATCTACACTACATACTACACTACAATATCTACACTACATACTACACTACAGTATCTACACTACATACTACACTACAATATCTACACTACATATTACACTACAGTATCTACACTACAGTATCTACACTACATACTACACTACAGTATCTACACTACATACTACACTACAGTATCTACACTACAGTATCTACACTACAGTATCTACACTACATACTACACTACAGTATCTACACTACATACTACACTACAGTATCTACACTACATACTACACTACAGTATCTACACTACAGTATCTACACTACAATATCTACACTACAGTATCTACACTACATACTACACTACAGTATCTACACTACATACTACACTACAATATCTACACTACAATATCTACACTACAGTATCTACACTACAGTATCTACACTACATACTACACTACAATATCTACACTACAGTATCTACACTACAGTATCTACACTACAATATCTACACTACAATATCTACACTACAGTATCTACACTACATACTACACTACAGTATCTACACTACATACTACACTACAATATCTACACTACAGTATCTACAATACAGTATCTACACTACAATATTTACACTACAGTATCTACACTACAGTATCTACACTACAATATCTACTCTACAATATCTACACTACAGTATCTACACTACATACTACACTACAGTATCTACACTACAGTATCTACACTACAGTATCTACACTACATACTACACTACAATATCTACACTACGGTATCTACAATACAGTATCTACACTACAATATTTACACTACAGTATCTACACTACAGTATCTACACTACAATATCTACTCTACAATATCTACACTACAGTATCTACACTACATACTACACTACAGTATCTACACTACAGTGTCTACACTACAGTATCTACACTACATGCTACACTACAGTATTTATACTACATACTACACTACATACTACACTACAGTATCTACACTACAGTATCTACAGTAGAGTATCTACACTACAGTATCTACACTACAATATCTACACTACAATATCTACACTGCAGTATCTACACTACATACTACACTACAGTATCTACACTACAGTATCTACACTACATGCTACACTACAGTATCTACACTACATACTACACTACAATATCTACAATACAGTATCTACAATACAGTATCTACACTACAGTATCTACACTACAGTATCTACACTACAGTATCTACACTACATACTACACTACAGTATCTATACTACAGTATCTACACTACATACTACACTACAGTATCTACACTACAGTATCTACACTACATGCTACACTACAGTATCTACACTACATACTACACTACAATATCTACGATACAGTATCTACAATACAGTATCTACACTACAGTATCTACACTACAGTATCTACACTACAGTATCTACACTACATACTACACTACAGTATCTACACTACAGTATCTACACTACATACTACACTAGAGTATCTACACTACAGTATCTACACTACATACTACACTACAGTATCTACACTACAGTATCTACACTAGAGTATCTACACTACAGTATCTACTCTAGAGTATCTACACTACAGTATCTACACTACAGTATCTACACTACAATATCTACACTACAGTATCTACCCTACATACTACACTACAGTATCTACACTACAGTATCTACCCTAGAGTATCTACACTACAGTATCTACACTACAGTATCTACACTACAATATCTACACTACAGTATCTACACTACAGTATCTACAATACAGTATCTACACTACAGTATCTACACTACAGTATCTACACTACAGTATCTACACTACATACTACACTACAGTATCTACACTACAGTATCTACACTACATACTACACTACAGTATCTACACTACAGTATCTACACTACATACTACACTACAGTATCTACACTACAGTATCTACACTAGAGTATCTACACTACAGTATCTACACTAGAGTATCTACACTACAGTATCTACACTACAGTATCTACCCTACAATATCTACGCTACATACTACACTACAGTATCTACACTACATACTACACTACAGTATCTACACTACAGTATCTACACTACATACTACACTACAGTATCTACACTACATACTACACTACAGTATCTACACTACATACTACACTACAGTATCTACACTACATACTACACTACAGTATCTACACTACAGTATCTACCCTACATACTACACTACAGTATCTACACTACATACTACACTACAGTATCTACACTACATACTACACTACAGTATCTACACTACAGTATCTACACTACATACTACACTACAGTATCTACACTACAGTATCTACACTACATACTACACTACAGTATCTACACTACAGTATCTACACTACATACTACACTACAGTATCTACACTACAGTATCTACACTAGAGTATCTACACTACAGTATCTACACTAGAGTATCTACACTACAGTATCTACACTACAATATCTACACTACATACTACACTACAGTATCTACACTACATACTACACTACAGTATCTACACTACAGTATCTACACTACATACTACACTACAGTATCTACACTACATACTACACTACAGTATCTACACTACATACTACACTACAGTATCTACACTACTGTATCTACACTACATACTACACTACAGTATCTACACTACATACTACACTACAGTATCTACACTACAGTATCTACACTACTGTATCTACACTACTGTATCTACACTACATACTACACTACAGTATCTACACTACATACTACACTACAGTATCTACACTACAGTATCTACACTACTGTATCTACACTACATACTACACTACAGTATCTACACTACATACTACACTACAGTATCTACACTACAGTATCTACACTACATACTACACTACAGTATCTACACTACAGTATCTACACTACATACTACACTACAGTATCTACACTACATGCTACACTACAGTATCTACACTACAGTATCTACACTACATACTACACTACAGTATCTACACTACATACTACACTACAGTATCTACACTACAGTATCTACACTACATACTACACTACAGTATTTACACTACAGTATCTACACTACATACTACACTACAGTATCTACACTACATACTACACTACAGTATCTACACTACAGTATCTACACTACATACTACACTACAGTATCTACACTACATACTACACTACAGTATCTACACTACAGTATCTACACTACAGTATCTACACTACATACTACACTACAGTATCTACACTACAGTATCTACACTACAGTATCTACACTACAGTATCTACACTACATACTACACTACAGTATCTACACTACATACTACACTACAGTATCTACACTACATACTACACTAGAGTATCTACACTACAGTATCTACACTACATACTACACTACAGTATCTACACTAGAGTATCTACACTACAGTATCTACACTACATACTACACTACAGTATCTACACTAGAGTATCTACACTAGAGTATCTACACTACAGTATCTACACTACAGTATCTACACTAGAGTATCTACACTACAGTATCTACACTACAGTATCTACACTAGAGTATCTACACTAGAGTATCTACACTACAGTATCTACACTACATACTACAGAAGGGTAAGTATAAATTGTCTTCATTTAAAATAATAAACTGGCAGATTCACTGGTCAATAACAACAACTCTAACCTTCCTTGAAGACGTGTCAACCTTCAAACTTTGAGATCGATTAAAAAAAGTTGTTTTGGGGTTCACACAGAAACCAGAAGACAATGGTACTCTTCAAGCACTCTAGGTATCACCTTCCAGGTCATACCTTCTATAATAATACCATGAAGAGAGAATTCATCCCAGAACAATAAAACAGCTTCACAAATGGAACATCCTGATACACATTTTCAATCGAGAGATGATGTAAGAATTTAACATGAATGACATAGTTGCATATATATTGTAGTATTTATGTACCTATGTGATGTACTCAGGGTTTTCAATTCACATTCATAAGAACATATGAAAGGAGGAACACTGCAGAAGGCCTACTGGCCCATACTTGGTAATTCTAAAACCACTAACAAAAACATTCGCCCAACTCAGTATTAGTTATTCCATTAGTTACATGTGCAGTGTAACCTGGCTGTTTGGGACATTGATGAGAGGAATAGAAAACTAACTGGTAGACTTTTAAAAAGATACAAAAATAATTGTCAAATATACAATATTTTTTTTTGTGAGGTAAAAACCGTAACTTTGTTTAAGGATGTGTGGAAACTGGAAGAGTTTAAGTTGTTTATTATCTGCACTCTCACTCCCAAAGATAATCTTAATGATTTTGTTAGATATCTGATAATACGAGAGAACTACGAAATGTCTTTGTAAATAGATTAATGGATATATATATATATATATATATATATATATATATATATATATATATATATATATATATATATATATATATATATATATATATATATATATATATATATATTGTTAATGTCAATGGTTTATATACCTGAAAATAATATTTTCCATGTAAGGAAGATACTAATAATGTGGAAGATTTTTATATATACTATGAGGGGAAAAATATGGCTTTTGTGTGAAAAATCCCCTCAGGTATCCTGAGACTTCCATGAAAAAATATGAGAGCCAGCGAGGATATATACACCGAGTGATGTATGTCTTTTATTATATATACAAGGAGTGTTTAATATAATTCCTATTATAGTGAGCAAACTATTATTGACTGGCAGTGAACAAGTGTAGTTGTTAAACTTCAAACTCAACCAACCAACATGACCCTCCAACAAGGATCAAGAGATAAGATGTTAATATTTAATCTGAGATTATCTCTGCTGAGGTAAGATATTGTTACACTGAGAGTGAAGATAAGGTGAAGCACATTACAGTATGTGCTGAGGTAAGATACTGTTACACTGAGAGTGAAGATAAGGTGAAGCACATTACAGTATGTGCTGAGGTAAGATACTGTTACACTGAGAGTGAAGATAAGGTGAAGCACATCACAGTATGTGCTGAGGTAAGATATTGTTACACTGAGAGTGAAGATAAGGTGAAGCACATCACAGTATGTGCTGAGGTAAGATACTGTTACACTGAGAGTGAAGATAAGGTGAAGCCACTATAGTATATGATAAAAATGTATGAAAAGAATTTTTAAGCTATGTCATTATGCTGATTTAGTAGCGTGATGAAACATACACATCTGAAGGAAATATATAATGATGATATATAAATATATATTGATAACATGTCATAATGAAATGTATTGTTTTATATAGGGGATAAAAATCTATCCACGTTTACTAGATTTTCTTTATATATAAATCAAATCAAGACAATACCTGCGAGGATAATCTTGACCTGTGACGTTGACTGGCTAGTTAATCGGGTTTAAATTCTATCGACTACACGATGTTCATTAAGGCTACTTGTAACCCATTCACCAACCCTGAAGAATAATTTAGTTCCTAATATGGGGATTAAAGTTAACCTTCAGTGTATATACAAAGACATACACCACACTGTGTGGGTGTGTATATCCTGCGACCTCTCAAGACGTTGATTGCTTGATGAAATTAAGACACATGTGCAACATCTGGGTATCTTTATTGTAGACGTTTCGCCATCCAGTGGCTTTATCAATACAAATTCCAAGACATAACTTGAAGAAAGTAGAACTATGTACAGAAGATGAGGTAATCAGTCCCTCAACCTTGGAGTAGGTGCGAAGAGCACCTACTCCTAAGCTGAATTTGTATTGATAAAGCCACTGGATGGCGAAACGTCTACAATAAAGATACCCAGATGTTGCACATGTGTCTTAATTTCATCTTGTCGGTATTGTATACCATTCTTGTACAGGTTGATTGGTTAACAGGGTCATCAAGACTGCATCTAACAAGACAAGAATACTTTAATCCCTAAAATATGTTGGGGTCCAATCCCTGGACTCATTATGTACCTCTGTAATCTTTTGACTACCACCCACAGGATGGGTATGGGGTGCATAATAAACATTAAAAACTTAAAATATGGATTAAAGAATACTCTTGGTGTATATACAAACACATACACTTCTCGGTGTATATATCCTGTCATCCCCTCACTTGGTTAATGAGGTTTAAAGACTATCGACTGCACTATGGTCATTAACACTACACGTGACCAGATAAGAATACTCTAATCCCTGAAATACGGATTAAAGTAAGCTCTCAGCATACATTCCCAGGGGTATATACATCACAGGATATATAGAAACCTCTGGGTATATATATCCTGTAATTACCTCTTACCTAAGTGCCAGCTTGATAAAAAAATGTGTAGATTAGACCATAAGTTATGCAGTCAACACTAATTTTTGGCTCAATAAATGTAATATACGGAAATATATATATGTAATATACTCGTAATTTATTATACGAATAAAAATTTATAAATTGTTGAGCAAAAGATAAAAATACATTAATTTCCATTAAATACTAGATGACAGTGACATTTATATGTCACTTGGGGTAAGTAATACATTCAGTATATTATTAACCTCGGAGGAGGTTATTTGATGCGAGGAAGTGGATCTGTCCTCCCTGACTGTTTTCCATTCCCTCAGGCAATGGATGTCTCCTAAGAATTTAGTGCTCCCCCTTGAAGGTATTAAGAATAATAATAATAATGAAAATAGTTAATATTCATAATGATAGTTAATAATAATAATTATAATAAAACTGATAATAATGATAATTATAATAATAATACTAATTAGTCCCTCTATAGGAAGATAATTCCCACAATAATGATTATGTTATAAACTAATGGTAAAGATTATTGATTATTGTGTGTGTGTGTGTGTGTGTGTGTGTGTGTGTGTGTGTGTGTGTGTGTGTGTGTGTGGTTGCAGGGGTCGAATCACAGCTCCTGGCCCCGCCTCTTCACTGATTGCTACTGGGTCCTCTCTCTCCCTGCTCCATGAGCTTTATCATACCTCGCCTTAAAACTATGTATGGTTCCCGCCTCCACTACGTCACTTTCTAGGCTATTCCACGGCTTGACTACTCTATGACTGAAGAAATACTTCCTAACATCCCTTTGATTCATCTGAGTCTTCAACTTCCAATTGTAACCTCTTGTGTCTGTGTCCCATCTCTGGAACATCCTGTCTTTGTCCACCTCGTCTATTCCGCGCAGTATTTTATATGTCGTTATCATGTCTCCCCTGACCCTCCTGGCCTCCAGTGTCGTCAGGCCGATTTCCCTCAACCTTTCTTCGTAGGACAATCCCCGTAGCTCTGGGACTAGTCTTGTTGCAAACCTTTGCACTTTCTCTAATTTCTTGACGTGCTTGACTAGGTGTGGATTCCAAACTGGTGCTGCATACTCCAGTATGGGCCTGACGTAAATGGTATACAGAGTCTTGAACGACTCCTTACTGAGGTATCGGAACGCTATCCGTAGGTTTGTCAGGCGCCCGTATGCTGCAGCAGTTATCTGATTGATGTGCGCCTCAGGAGATATGCTCGGTGTTATACTCACCCCCAGATCTTTTTCCTTGAGTGAGGTTTGCAGTCTTTGGCCATCTAAACTATATTGTGTCTGCGGTCTTCTTTGCCCTTCCCCAATCTTCATGACTTTGCATTTGGCGGGGTTAAACTCAAGGAGCCAGTTGCTGGACCAGGCTTGTAGCCTGTCCAGGTCTCTTTGTAGTCCTGCCTGATCCTCATCCGATTTGATTCTTCTCATTAACTTCACATCGTCCGCAAACAAGGACACTTCTGAGTCTATCCCTTCCGTTATGTCATTCACATATACCAAGAACAGCACAGGTCCTAGAACTGACCCTTGTGGAACCCCGCTTGTCACAGGCGCCCACTCTGACACCTCGTCACGTACCATGACTCGTTGTTGCCTCCCTGTAAGGTATTCTCTTATCCATTGCAGTGCCTTTCCTGTTATGTGTGCCTGATCCTCTAGCTTTTGCAGTAACCTCTTGTGAGGAACTGTGTCGAAGGCCTTCTTGCAGTCCAAAAAAATGCAGTCGATCCACCCCTCTCTCTCTTGTCTTACTTCTGTCACCTTGCCATAAAACTCTAATAGGTTTGTGACACAGGATTTTCCATCCCTGAAACCATGCTGGTTGTGAATTATACACTTGTTTCTTTCCAGGTGCTCCACCACTCTCCTCCTGATGATCTTCCCCATGACCTTGCATACTATACACGTTAGTGATACAGGTCTGTAGTTTAGTGCCTCATGTCTGTCTCCCTTTTTAAAAATTGGGACTACATTTGCCATCTTCCATACCTCGGGGAGTTGCCCAGTTTCAAATGATGTGTTGAAGATCTTTGTTAATGGTACACACAATGTCTCTGCTCCCTCTTTAAGATAAGATAAGATAAGATTTCGTTCGGATTTTTAACCCCGGAGGGTTAGCCACCCAGGATAACTCAAGAGTCAGTGCGTCATCGAGGACTGTCTAACTTATTTCCATTGGGGTCCTTAATCTTGTCCCCCAGGATGCGACCCACACCAGTCGACTAACACCCAGGTACCTATTTGCTGCTAGGTGAACAGGACCACAGGTGTAAGGAAACGTGTCGAAATGTTTCCACCCGCCGGGAATCGAACCCAGGCCCTCCGTGTGTGAAGCGGGAGCTTTAGCCACCAGGCCACCGGGCCACACCCTTCTTATCTGTGCATATTCGTTTCTGGCTCTTCGGCTAATCTCTTTATTTTCCTGAGTTCTCTGTCTTCTGTACCTTTTCCATTCTCTAGTACACCTAGTTTTTGCCTCCCTTCACCTTTGGGTGAACCAAGGACTCGTTCTGTTCCTCCCATTATTTCTGTTTCCCTTGGGAACAAACCTCTCCTCTGCCTCCTTGCATTTTGTTGCCACATAGTCCATCATTTCTTGTACTGGTTTTCCTGTAAGTTCCCTCTCCCACTGAATGTCTTGAAAGAAGTTCCTCAAGCCTGAGTAGTTCCCCCTTTTGTAGTTTGGTTTTCCCACCCTATTCCTGCTGCTCTCTCCACTTGGAGCTCAACTATGTAGTCGAAGCACAGAACCACATGATCACTAGCTCCCAGGGGCCTTTCATACATGATATCCTCGATGTCAGAACTACTCAAGGTGAATACAAGGTCCAGTCTTGCTGGTTCATCCTCTCCTCTCTCTCTGGTAGTGTCTCTAACATGTTGATGCATGAGGTTTTCCAGTACCACATCCATCATCTTGGCTCTCCATGTTTCGGGACCCCCATGGGGCTCCAGGTTTTCCCAGTCAATCTCCTTGTGATTGAAATCACCCATAACTAGTAACTTTGCTCCCCCCATGTGTGCTCTCCTGGCCACCTCGGCTAGTGTGTCGTGTATGTGTGTGTGTGTGTGTGTGTACTCACCTAGTTGTACTCACCTAGTTGAGGTTGCGGGGGTCGAGTCCGAGCTCCTCGCCCCGCCTCTTCACTGATCGCTACTAGGTCACTCTCCCTGAACCGTGAGCTTTATCATACCTCTGCTTAAAGCTATGTATGGATCCTGCCTCCACAAACTATTCCACTTACTGACTACTCTGTGGCTGAAGAAATACTTCCTAACATCCCTGTGATTCATCTGTGTCTTCAACTTCCAACTGTGTCCCCTTGTTACTGTGTCCAATCTCTGGAACATCCTGTCTTTGTCCACCTTGTCAATTCCTCTCAGTATTTTGTATGTCGTTATCATGTCCCCCCTATCTCTCCTGTCCTCCAGTGTCGTCAGGTTGATTTCCCTTAACCTCTCCTCGTAGGACATACCTCTTAGCTCTGGGACTAGTCTTGTTGCAAACCTCTGCACTTTCTCTAGTTTCTTTACGTGCTTGGCTAGGTGTGGGTTCCAAACTGGTGCCGCATACTCCAATATGGGCCTAACGTACACGGTGTACAGGGTCCTGAACGATTCCTTATTAAGATGTCGGAATGCTGTTCTGAGGTTTGCAAGGCGCCCATATGCTGCAGCAGTTATTTGATTGATGTGCGCTTCAGGAGATGTGCCTGGTGTTATACTCACCCCAAGATCTTTTTCCTTGAGTGAGGTTTGTAGTCTCTGGCCCCCTAGACTGTACTCCGTCTGCGGTCTTTTTTGCCCTTCCCCAATCTTCATGACTTTGCACTTGGTGGGATTGAACTCCAGGAGCCAATTGCTGGACCAGGTCTGCAGCCTGTCCATACCCCTTTGTAGTTCTGCCTGGTCTTCGATCGAGTGAATTCTTCTCATCAACTTCACGTCATCTGCAAACAGGGACACCTCAGAGTCTATTCCTTCCGTCATGTCGTTCACAAATACCAGAAACAGCACTGGTCCTAGGACTGACCCCTGTGGGACCCCGCTGGTCACAGGTGCCCACTCTGACACCTCGTCACGTACCATGACTCGCTGCTGTCTTCCTGACAAGTATTCCCTGATCCACTGTAGTGCCTTCCCTGTTATCCCTGCTTGGTCCTCCAGTTTTTGCACCAATCTCTTGTGTGGAACTGTGTCAAACGCCTTCTTGCAGTCCAAGAAAATGCAATCCACCCACCCCTCTCTCTCTTGTCTTACTGCTGTCACCATGTCATAGAACTCCAGTAGGTTTGTGACACAGGATTTCCCGTCCCTGAAACCATGTTGGCTGCTGTTGATGAGATCATTCCTTTCTAGGTGTTCCACCACTCTTCTCCTGATAATCTTCTCCATGATCTTGCATACTATACATGTCAGTGACACTGGTCTGTAGTTTAATGCTTCATGTCTGTCTCCTTTTTTAAAGATTGGGACTACATTTGCTGTCTTCCATGCCTCAGGCAATCTCCCTGTTTCGATAGATGTATTGAATATTGTTGTGTGTGTGTGTGTGTGTGTGTGTGTGTGTGTGTGCATTCACCTAATTGTGGTTGCAGGGGTCGGGACTCAGCTCCTGGCCCCGCCTCTTCACCGAGTGCTACTAGCTCCTCTCTCTCCCTGCTACATGAGCTTTATCATACCTCGTCTTAAAGCTATGTATGGTTCCTGCCTCCACTACCTCACTTGCTAGGCTATTCCACTTCCTAACTAATCTATGACTGAAGAAATACTTCCTAACATCCCTTTGACTCGTCTGAGTCTTCAACTTACAATTGTGACCCCTAGTTTCTGTGTCCCATCTCTGGAACATCCTGTCTCTGTCCACCTTGTCTATTCCACACAGTATTTTGTATGTCATTATCATGTCTCCCCTAACTCTCCTGTCCTCCGGTGTCGTCAGGCCGATTTCCCTTAACCTTTCTTCATAGGACATTCCCCTTAGCTCTGGAATTAACCTTGTCGCAAACCTTTGCACTTTCTCTATTTTCTTGACATGCTTGATCAAGTGTGAGTTCCAAACAGGTGCTGCATACTCCAGTATGGGCCTGACGTACACAGTGTACAGTGTCTTGAACGATTCCTTACTAAGATATCGGAACGCTGTTCTCAGGTTTGCCAGGCGCCCGTATACTGCAGCAGTTATCTGGTTGATGTGTGCTTCCGGAGACATGCTCGGTGTTATACTCACCCCAAGATCTTTCTCCTTGAGAGAAGTTTTGCAGTCTTTGGCCACCTAGCCTATCTGTGTGTGCGCGCGCGTGTGTGTGTGTGTGTGTGTGTGTGTGTGTGTGTGTGTGTGTGTGTGTGTGTGTGTGTGTGTGTGTGTGTGTGTGTGTGTGTGTGTGTGTGTACTCACCTAATTGTGGTTGCAGGGGTCGAGACTCGGCTCCTGGCCCTGCCTCTTCACTGATCGTTACTAGGTCCTCTCTCTCCCTGCTCCATGAGCTTTATCGTACCTCGTCTTAAAGCTATGTATGGTTCCTGCCTCCACTACATCACTTGCCAGACTATTCCACTTCCTGACACCTCTATGACTGAAGAAATACTTCCTATCATCCCTGTGACTCATCTGAGTCTTCAACTTCCAATTTTGACCCCTTGTTTCTGTGCCTCATCTTTGGAACATCCTGTCTGTCCACCTTGTCGATTCCTCTCAGTATTTTATATGTCGTTATCATGTCCCCTCCCCCTCTCTCTTTCTCCTGTCTTCCAGTGTCGTCAGGCCGATTTCCCTTACGCTGTCTTTGTAGGGCATACCCCTTAGCTCCGGGACTAGTCTCGTTGCAAACCTTTGCACTTTCTCTAATTTCTTGACGTGCTTGACTAGGTGTGGGTTCCAAACTGGTGCTGCATACTCCAGAATGGGCCTGATATACACTGTGTACAGAGTCCTGAACGATTCCTTACTGAGGTTGTCGGAACGCTATTCGTAGGTTTACTAATTGCCCATATGCTGCAGCAGTTATTTGGTTGATGTGCGCCTCAGGAGATGTACTCAGTATTATGCTTACCCCATGACCCTTTTCCTTGAGTGAGGTTTGTAGTCTTTGGCCCCCTAACCTGTACTCTGTTTGCGGTCTTCTTTACCCTTCCTTGATCTTCATGACTTTGCACTTGGTGGGGTTAAACTCTAGAAGCCAGTTGCTGTACTAGGCTTGCAGCCTGTCCAGATCTCTTTGTAGCCCTGCCTTTTCCTCGTCCGATTGATTTCTCCTCATTAGCTTCACATCGTCTGCAAACAGAGACACTTCTGAGTCTATCCATTCCGTCACGTCATTCACATACACTAGAAACAGCACCGGTCCTAGGACCGACTCCTGGGGAACCCCGCTCGTCATAGCCACCCAGTCTGACATCTCGTCGTGTACCATGACTCCCTGTTGCCCCCCTGTCAGATATTCTCTGATCAATTGCAGTGCCTTCCCTGTTATACCTTCCTGGTCCTCCAACTTTTGCACTAATATCTTGTGTGGAACTGTGTCAAAACCCTTCTTACAGTCCAAGAAAACCCAATCTACCCACCTCTCTCTCTCTCTCTCTCTCTCTTCTTACTGCTATCTTGTCACAGAACTCCAGTAGGTTTGTGACACAGGATTTCTCTTCCCTGAAACCGTGCTGGTTGTCGTAAATAAGCTCATTCCTTTCTAGATGGTCCACCACTCTTCTCCCGATACTCCTCTCCCTGACTTTGCATACTATACATGCCAGTGACATTAGTCTGTAGTTTAGTGCTGCCTGTCTGTCTCCGTGTGTGTGTGTGTGTGTGTGTGTGTGTGTGTGTGTGTGTGTGTGTGTGTGTGTGTGTGTGTGTGTGTGTGTGTGTGTGTGTGTGTGTGTGTGTGTGTGTGTGTGTGCTTTGCGTTACAGTTGTGACGTCACACAGGTGTCAGTACAATCCACCTGTATGCCAGAGGCTGGTGCAGCCATGTGTTTAGTGACCCCGCGGTGTTTGGTGACCCCAGGTGCTCGGTGACCCTGTGGTGCTTGGCGACCCCGTGGTGCTTGGTGATCCCCGGGTGTTTGGTGACTCCGTCGTGTTTGGAAAAGTGTCGTTGTCAAGATGGAAAGTTACCTTCCCATCAGCTCTCCTGATACCTGCCTATCAGCACTCCTGATACCTGCCTATCAGCTCTCCTGATACCTGCCTATCAGCACTCCTGATACCTGCCTATCAGCACTCCCGATACTGGCCCATCAGCTCTCCTGATACCTGCCTATCAGCACTCCTGATACCTGCCTATCAGCACTCCCGATACTGGCCCATCAGCACTCCTGATACCTGCCTATCAGCACTCCTGATACCTGCCTATCAGCACTCCTGATACCTGCCTATCAGCACTCCTGATACCTGCCTATCAGCACTCCTGATACCTGCCTATCAGCACTCCTGATACCTGCCTATCAGCTCTCCTGATACCTGCCTATCAGCTCTCCTGATACCTGCCTATCAGCTCTCCTGATACCTGCCTATCAGCTCTCCTGATACCTGCCTATCAGCACTCCTGATACCTGCCTATCAGCACTCCTGATACCTGCCTATCAGCACTCCTGATACCTGCCTATCAGCACTCCTGATACCTGCCTATCAGCACTCCCGATACTGGCCCATCAGCACTACTGATACCTGCCTATCAGCTCTCCTGATACCTGCCTATCAGCTCTCCTGATACCTGCCTATCAGCTCTCCTGATACCTGCCTATCAGCTCTCCTGATACCTGCCTATCAGCACTCCCGATACTGGCCCATCAGCTCTCCTGATACCTGCCTATCAGCTCTCCTGATACCTGCCTATCAGCTCTCCTGATACCTGCCTATCAGCTCTCCTGATACCTGCCTATCAGCACTCCCGATACTGGCCCATCAGCACTCCTGATACCTGCCTATCAGCTCTCCTGATACCTGCCTATCAGCACTCCTGATACCTGCCTATCAGCACTCCTGATACCTGCCTATCAGCTCTCCTGATACCTGCCTATCAGCACTCCTGATACCTGCCTATCAGCACTCCTGATACCTGCCTATCAGCACTCCCGATACTGGCCCATCAGCACTCCTGATACCTGCCTATCAGCACTCCTGATACCTGCCTATCAGCACTCCTGATACCTGCCTATCAGCACTCCTGATACCTGCCTATCAGCACTCCTGATACCTGCCTATCAGCACTCCTGATACCTGCCTATCAGCACTCCTGATACCTGCCTATCAGCACTCCTGATACCTGCCTATCAGCACTCCTGATACCTGCCTATCAGCACTCCTGATACCTGCCTATCAGCACTCCTGATACCTGCCTATCAGCACTCCTGATACCTGCCTATCAGCACTCCTGATACTGGCCCATCAGCACTCCTGATACCTGCCTATCAGCACTCCTGATACCTGCCTATCAGCACTCCTGATACTGGCCCATCAGCACTCCTGATACCTGCCTATCAGCACTCCTGATACCTGCCTATCAGCACTCCTGATACCTGCCTATCAGCACTCCTGATACTGGCCCATCAGCACTCCTGATACCTGCCTATCAGCACTCCTGATACCTGCCTATCAGCACTCCTGATACCTGCCTATCAGCACTCCCGATACTGGCCCATCAGCACTCCTGATACCTGCCTATCAGCACTCCCGATACTGGCCCATCAGCTCTCCTGATACCTGCCTATCAGCACTCCTGATACCTGCCTATCAGCACTCCCGATACTGGCCCATCAGCACTCCTGATACCTGCCTATCAGCACTCCTGATACCTGCCTATCAGCACTCCCGATACTGGCCCATCAGCACTCCTGATACCTGCCTATCAGCACTCCTGATACCTGCCTATCAGCACTCCCGATACTGGCCCATCAGCACTCCTGATACCTGCCTATCAGCACTCCTGATACCTGCCTATCAGCACTCCCGATACTGGCCCATCAGCACTCCTGATACCTGCCTATCAGCACTCCTGATACCTGCCTATCAGCACTCCCGATACTGGCCCATCAGCACTCCTGATACCTGCCTATCAGTACTCCTGATACCTGCCTATCAGCACTCCCGATACTGGCCCATCAGCACTCCTGATACCTGCCTATCAGCACTCCTGATACCTGCCTATCAGCACTCCCGATACTGGCCCATCAGCACTCCTGATACCTGCCTATCAGCACTCCTGATACCTGCCTATCAGCACTCCCGATACTGGCCCATCAGCACTCCTGATACCTGCCTATCAGCACTCCTGATACCTGCCTATCAGCACTCCCGATACTGGCCCATCAGCACTCCTGATACCTGCCTATCAGCACTCCTGATACCTGCCTATCAGCACTCCCGATACTGGCCCATCAGCACTCCTGATACCTGCCTATCAACACTCCTGATACCTGCCTATCAGCACTCCCGATACTGGCCCATCAGCACTCCTGATACCTGCCTATCAGCACTCCCGATACTGGCCCATCAGCACTCCTGATACCTGCCCATCAATACTCCCGATACCTGCCCCTCAGCATTCTTAATACCTGCCCATCAGCACTTCTGATACCTGCCCATCAGCACTCCTAATACCTGCCCATCAGCACTCCTAATACCTGCCCATCAGCACTCCTTATACCTGCCCATCAGCAGTCCTAATACCTGCCCATCAGCACTCCTAATACCTGCCCATCAGCACTCCTGATACCTGCCCATCAGCAGTCCTAATACCTGCCCATCAGCACTCCTGATACTTGCCCATCACTACAGCTCCTGGACCCAGGAGCTGTAACTGAAAGAGGTGGGCCCAAGAACTATAGCTCAAAACCCACAAGCTCAAGTAACGTAGGTAATTACAAGTAGGCAGTCAGACACGCACTTGTACGTGTTTAAATGCCGTGTATACTGGTTGAGACACGCACACGGTCCTATTGTTATGTCACGCACACCACACACTCCACTCTGAGTGTGCTGATTACACTTCACTACACTCATACACTATTACACTGGTAGAGTGCGCCTGCCAGGCAGGGAACTTGTGGACGACGAGAGGTGGGGCCAGGAGACTCTCTCAACCCATGCAAACACACACACACACACTCACAAACATACGATACATAGGTGAGTACACATACACACACACACACACATATATATACACACACACGCACACACACACGCACACACACACACACACACACGAGCGCGTTCGCGATTATCAGAAGAGTAGTGGGACACATGGAAAAAGAGAGGATTCTTATACTCGTACAACAATTTTATAAATCTGCTTGAGTTCCAGAAGGTAATGAAAGTTAAGCAGGAGAGAGAGGGATTGTAAGTGTAAGAAGGTGTTTTATACGGTACCTCACAACAGACTGAGACAAAAACTAGAAAAGCAGACAGGGAAAGCGCTACAACGAATCAAGGAATACTTAACAGGAAGGTATCAGCTAGCCATTATCCGGGAGGTGTTGCGACAGGTGAATGGATGACTGAGGTTCAACGAGGGTCATTACTTGGACCAGTTTCATTTCTTGTGTATGCCACCGACATGGCAGAAGAAATCGAGTTAGATGTGTCCCTGTTCACAGATGTAAAACAAGTGAAGAGAATACAAACAGGAGTAGCCAAGGAAAGACTACAAATGGATCTGGAGAAGCTGTAGGATTGGTCTGACAAGTGGCTATTAGAATTTATCCCTATCACGATGCATATATCATGCCCATCTTGGAGTATGCAGCGCCAGTATGGAACCCGCAACTGATAAAGCATTTAAAGAAACTCGAAAAGAAGTGCAAAGGTGTGTAACGAGACTTAAGTCCAGAGCTGAGGAGCTAAATCTGAGGATAGCAGAGAACAAAGGACCAGAGGTGACATGATTATGATGCAAAAAAATTCTCAGAGGAATAGACAGGGTACACAGTTCGAGTGTGTTTGAGAAGTGAGTCTCAGGTACACAAGGTCACAACTGGAAGTTTAAAGAACAGATAATTCACAGAGATACTGGGAAATATTTCTTGAGCTTATTATTGAACTTTAATCCGTCAATGTTATATATTACGGCAGCTGTACAGAAAAGGCAAGTTCACTTCTAGAGAATCTGAGGGCCAGGTAAACACGATACGTTTGGATACTCACGAGCGTGGTTGCCACCAAATGGTGATGGCCGGGGGGTGGGATGCTGTACATTCTGTGAGTTGGGTTTACCCAGCGATGATGACGATGCTTTACTCTTGTCTTTGGAACCACCGATCAAACTCCCAAACCCTCCCAGGTTGAGGTTAGCTTCTTTCTGACTGGAGGCTGAGGAGGGTCCTGCCGCTGAAGTCTTGGGCGACGTCTGCGACGGACGCTGCGGTAGAGATGCAAGTGCAGGCGCTGGATTGGTCTTGCCTGGAGGCAGGTTGCCTGTTCCTGAGGACGGGTTTGTTATGGCTCCTGCGGGGCTCTTTGTGGCCTGGAATGATGTGCTGCCTTTCAGACTGCTTCCGCTGTTGAAACTGCTCCCGCTACTGAAACTGCTCCCGCTACTGAAACTGCTCCCGCTGCCTTTCAGGCTGCTGTCACTGTTGGCACTACTACTACTACTACTACCACCGCTGTTGAAATTACTCCCACTGTTGAAGCTGCTTCCACTGTTTACATTGCTGCCGCTATTGGAACCACTATTACTGCTGAAGCCACTGCCAGTGTTGAAACCATTACCGCCGTTAAAACTACTTCCGCTGTTGGAACTACTACCGCTACTGATGAAACTACTTCCACTGCTGGAACTGCTTCCACTGTTGGAAGTACTTCCGCTGTTGAAACCAGTGTTGCTGACAAAATCACTTCCACTGTTGAACCCGCTGCCGGTATTGAAGCCACTTCCACTGTTAGAACCACTTCCACTGTTAAAACCGCTTCCACTGTTGAAACTACTTCCGCTGATGGAACTACCTTCACTGTTGAAACTACTTCCACTGTTGGAACTACCTCCACCGCCGGTGCCGCTGACGCTACTTCCACTGTTGTTGAGGATACTACCGCTGTTACTGAAACTACTTCCACTGTTGCCAGAACTGCTTCCACTGTTGCCAAAGTTGCTGCCACCTTTACTTGAGCTACTTCCACCACTGGTGAAACTGGTTCCACTTCCACCATTGCCGAAGTTGTTTCCACTACCACCGTTGATGGAACTACTTCCACCATGACCAAAACTGCTTCCACTATTGCTAGAACTACCCCCACTGTTAGGGAAGCTACTTCCACTGTTGGCGAAGCTACTGCCACTGTTGGCAAAG
Source organism: Cherax quadricarinatus (assembly GCF_038502225.1). Lineage (NCBI taxonomy): Eukaryota > Metazoa > Arthropoda > Malacostraca > Decapoda > Parastacidae > Cherax > Cherax quadricarinatus. The sequence goes on from NC_091329.1 coordinate 20,973,209, forward strand.
CTACTACCGCTGTTGGCGAAGCTACTGCCGCTGTTGCTGAAGCTACTGTCATTGATACTACCCCCGCTGCCGGCGTTGTCGGAGCTGTTGCTTTGGGGTTCGACGCTGTGGCCTGGAGAGCCTCCTATCCCTGAGTCGGGAAAGGCGGAGTCGGTGTGCGAATTGTAAACATTACCAGTGAAAGGCCTGAGGAGGGAGGCACTAAGACCGGAGGGTCGTGTGACGCTACCAATGGGGGCAGGCGTCTGCGGTGAGGTCCTACTGTTGATAGGCTTCAGCATCCCTCTCTGTCTGTTACTCCACACACCTGGGGAAGGGAAAAGAAGTGTGAATTAACTTGCAGGTGATGAAATACGTATAGTTGTTGCGTTACGTTGATGCGTAACCACCCGGGTGAAAATCATTGGCTGATACATGCTGCAGTGTACTCTTCTTCCCGGACCTCCTTGGTCACCGGAGTTACTGTGATCTTAGACGTCAACTCTGCCTTCACCTAACATTCTAACCATTGATTTATATCAACTTGCCGCGATGAAAGTATGCAGCAGACACTACGATAGCTACAAGTGGCCCTCAGTCTTATTATTATAAAATTATTATTATTATTATTATTACTGCTACTACTACTATTATATATACATATATATATATATATATATATATATATATATATATATATATATATATATATATATATATATATATATATATATATATATATATATATATATATATATATATTATTATTATTATTATCACACTGGCCTGTTCCCACCAAGGCAGAGTAGCCCGAAAAAGAAAAACTTTCACCATCATTTACTCCATCACTGTCTTGCCAGAAGGGTGCTTTACACTACAGTTTAAACTGCAACATTAACATCCCTCCTTCAGAGTGCAGGCACTGTACTGCCCATATATATATATATATATATATATATATATATATATATATATATATATATATATATATATATATATATATATATATATATATATATATATATATATATATATAAATGTCATATTTAAAGTAAACTAGATAAATTTAGGCCACTGCCTTACTCGAGAAAGATATATCCTCGTATTGCATAACCCCAGCTCCCTATACTTCAATGTACGCGAAAGGAAAAGTGCAGAGTGCAGCACGCAAGCTATCACATGGACACTAGTACTAAATTTCTTCAATAAAAATGGCAAATTAGGACATACATAATCCAAAACTATTTCAAATTATCCTCTAAGAAGGATCACCTCTGAAGGAAGGCCGAAGAGACATTCTTCTGCTGTCTCAGAGACTTGTATACTAAGATACGCCAGCATGTTAAGTTTGAAGTCGCTTAGGATGTTCATTATGAAGTTATCAGCGTTGAAGGATGAAACCAATGGGATGAAAAAATAATTATTTCAAATTTCAGTCTTTTTTTTTTCTATGAGAAAAAAGGAAACTGGGAAGCAGACAGGCCGATATCACTCCAAAATGTTCTCTATGTAAGACTGACTGGCGTTTAAGGTTTAAATAGGTAATTAAGTATTTATGTGATGCAAGTGATTTAATGAATAATATATAATGTATAATGTACTTATTTTTACAATATTTTGAGAGAACACGGATGTTATGTGCACTTATTTAACTTTATTCTAGGATAACTTAATAAAGTGAGATACAGTGATTCATCTGTGATCAGCAGTGACAGTCTCCAGGTTCACGAACATCAGTTTACTTAATAAAACTGGCATATTAAAACTTACACAACCTATAATGAAGGTGAAGCTTCTCTTGAAGCACATCAGCACTAAAAGTTTGAAGCTTGTCCAGTGAAGCATTCTCCAGTTACCTCACTGGAACCTACAATGTGTGCTTCTACACAGCTTAAAACGTCCATTTTATTAAATAAACCGGTCGCTAACACCAGTGAGGTTTAGAATCGTTTTATTTTAATCAGGGGGAAAGCTTTAAACCAGTAAGGGTCATGTAGTGAATGTGGAATATGATGCGTTCAGATTCGATCCAAGGAAGGGGAGGATAAGTCCAGTTCCTTGGATCAGATGCCACTCACTGACATCAAGGCAGACGAAGCAATTATATAAAATATTACTCCACAATTTCTAGATTAAGTTTAAAACTGTCAGGTAAACACTGCATCAACAACAACAACAACAACAACAACAACAACAACAACAACCTTCTTCTAAGTAGGACATATCAGTGCTGAAATTCTGAAGCCGATCAGAAGAGGCTTTCTAGCATTATCTGGTGGACACCAACTCGGGAATGGTCTATAAAAAAATTGAGCAGAGGCCGCCTCCACCAGTAAGTTGTTCCACTAACCTTCACTAAATTGCCAGGGCTGAAAATCTGAAACCAGTCATGTTAGGCATTCTGAAGTTGTAAATGAAATCCCTAAAGGAAGTTACAATAGTGCAAAACATGAACAGTAGCTAAAATAGTGGCGTTAAGGGTTCACTAAACTCATAACAACTAAAAACATGAACACTGTTGTTAAAATAGGACCGACTCAGGGATAAAGTCGTACATTATTTAAGGGTTTGTTAAACTCATGACAAAGTCATTATTATTCATTATGTAACAGTGTTATCTCTGCAGCTCTGTTTATAATTCTTTACATTTTCTCTAAGAAAAAATGTTTGATTTTGTGTTTTTTTAAAGAAAGTCAAATTGATTAAAAAATCTATAAAATTGGAAAAATGGTATATACTTAATTTAAATTCAATAGAAAATTACTTTTAATTAAGATATACTAACTGTTTAAGAGGTTTGAAACCTACCAGAAGAGTCATTCTCTAGTTATTACATGGAAACCAGCTATTTAATATAAATGACAATTTAAAATTCACGTAAATCAAAGTAAAAACCAACTTATCATTTAATAAAGTCCATCAACAATAAAAGTTTGAAGCCTGTTAGAAGAGACATTCTCCAGCATGACTCACCGTAGGTTCAAACCCCATCCGTTCTGTGGCTATTCTTCAACAATTATTCCGAATTCAATGATTCCAAGTTTTTTTTAACAATTTCATTAAAAATTCATTAAAATTTATTTTATTAAACATTGTCTCCTTCTGATAGAAAACATCAACGTTAATATTTTGATGTTCATAACACGAGACATTTTTATTTGTGTGATGAATGGTTTGAAAAACCGACAAGTTGAAGATTGAGACACTTATGCAGCATATGGGAATCTTTATTCAGGAAACGTTTCGCCACACAGTGGCTTCATCATGGACTGATGAAGCCACTGTGTGGCGAAACGTTTCCTGAATAAAGATTCCCATATGCTGCATAAGTGTCTCAATCTTCAACTTGTCGGTTTTTCAAACCATTCATCACAACTGTCAGACACTGCAGCATCATGGGATCTTCTTACAAAGAATTCTTCAACGCTTGTTCAACCTTTGGACAAAGACCTACTTCGACTAGTGGATGATACCACTATGATCCCGCCTCCACCTGCTTCAAGTCACCTCACTACAGTATATAAGCCACGTCTACGGCCCTATGCTGTACACTCTACAAGATTGATGGACTGAACACATCGACTCCAGGCTGAGGGACTGATTACCTCATACTCCTCCTCTCCTTACGCCTTCCTCTTTGTAATGGACTGATGAAGCCACTGTGTGGCGAAACGTTTCCTGAATAAAGATTCCCATATGCTGCATAAGTGTCTCAATCTTCAACATTTTTATTTGGTGAATGGTAATCACCATCGTGATTTATTTATTATAAATAAGAAAGTGGGATCAAGGCAGCAGATCAACGACACAAACTTGACTCTCTGGACACCACGTCACTGTTATATATTGGAAGCAGAACAGAAGAGGTATTTTTTCCAGTTATCGTCCAGATTCTAAATTTTTTATATATTAAAAAAAAAAAAGATGTATTTACAATTTTGCTGTCATGCAAATTAAAGTTAATGGGCAGTCTCCTGGTCGTAAGATGCATCACAAGACATAGACGAAAATATATTTAACGTGATGTATAAGGAATACAAATTTCACACTATTTTACACATAAACTTGGCAGATATGGACCTACATCTTAAGTTTCATTCTTCTCCGTCGTTGATTTAAGAGGCATCTTTTCTGAAGATTTTAAGCTATACCGCAGGGGATTATGGGAGTTATCGGAGTCATACCAGAATGCAGGGAATGGGTTCAACAACTTTGACCACAGGACACCAGCACATGCCAATTGTTACAAGAATCTCATCCTAGTTACCGTACACTAGCGTTGAATTTTCGCAGCCGATCGGATAAGCACTTCTCGTGTTATGTGCAAAATAGGAAAGAAAAGCTAGAGGAAGAAAAAAAAGAAAAAAAAATCAGGCAACATAATTAATAATGTGAGCAGATAAGAAGCTACATTAAAGCTCATTATCGTGTACTTCAGCAGTGTGTTTCCCTCTTGAGTAATCATCATCTTACTACTAATTTCAGGTCATCATTCGCTGCCTGACCACGGTAGAGTGCGGTTGTGCTCTGCACCCCTCTGCTGTTTCAGGCGAGCTACACCAGTTCGTCAACAGTCATTGAGTAGTGAGGACGTGTGCTGCTCATTTTCCAACATGGCGCTGCATAGCAACAGGCGCATCAACACTGTTTGCGTTGAGTTGACCCGTGGGGCTGTCACGGGAGCCACGATGGATTTGTTACTACCGGCGATTATCCGTGATACCTACGGTATCGCAAATGAAGAGATATGTGGTGTAGCACTTAATGGGACGACACGGATTTTCGTTAAAATGACGTCAGCAAATGTCTACGAAGCAGTGGTGGATAAGTATCAAGAGACCATTATAGCCGTCAATTCAGCTGTATCAGTACGTCTTCATGATGTATCAAGATACTACACATGGGTAAAAATCAAGAATGTGCCTTTTGAAGCGACTGATTTTGTTATAAAAGATGAACTACGTAATTATGGTACGGTTCATATGGCCTCTGCAGGTCGGTGGGCCGCTGGACCTTATGCTGGAAGTTTGGAGGGAACATATTCAGTCAAAATGACCTTACGCCACCCCATACCGTCCTATATTATGCTGCAAGCATTTCGAACTCAAGTATATGTGACATATGCGGGGCAACGTCGTACGTGTCGGCTGTGTGGGTCGTATGACCACATAGCGGCACAGTGTGGTAAGCGTCGTGGGAATCTCCAAATATCGCAACAGCAACAACCGGAAGAAGTCGAGGAAGTTGAGGGACGAGAACAGTCTTATGCTCACCCGTCTCGACAACGGACATCTTGGAGTGAAGAGGTAGAAAAAGCGCAGGAGAATGCTTTGGAGGATGCAAAACAGCGAGAAGAATCACCGTCACTGGACATAAATAAAGTATTGGAAGAGACTCTGCCCACTATGGGGGAAGAGGATGTAGCGGCGTCTTTAGTGAAGGCACTGGATGTTTTGTTAGACGAGTCGATCGTCAACCATGTGGAGGATCCAGGTGCAATTTTGGGATCGGTTGAACATCATGGTGAGGCGACGGATGGAAGCATTGAGTCTAGTGTGTCGCATGGTATGACGGTAAATGTAGCAGAAGTGGAGGTGCATCACGATAGTACTAAAGAAATCCCAATGCAGGTGGAGGGTAGGACGCGAAAGCGAACTGCGACCCCATCAGACTCAGACGACGTGCTTACTCCTGCCCAAAGGCCAGGAAAAAAGTCTTGGGCGGATGTACAGAGGACAGGGAACAGAGAATCCACGAAACAAGGGTTTATCAAGGTGGTTCCCAAAAAAGGGGGGAGGGATAGAGGTGGTGTAAAATGTATAAGTGAAAAGTCTATACCTAGAATGAAAGGAAAACCCCATTAATTGACTTTAAGGTTTTGACAATAAATATTAACGGTTTGAGATCTGAGCGGAAGCGAAAGTGGTTTAATGAATTTTTGGTGCGTCTAGATGTGGATGTGGTATTTATCCAAGAACACAATTACAGAATTGGATATGAGTTAGAAATGGATGGTTATGATGTGTATATGGAATATGCGACGAGGTTAAAAGGAGGCGTCGCCATTCTGGTAAAGGAAAATAGCCCGTTTGTAGTACGCCATAGTGAAAGGGGGGAGGGGAGAGTGATTAGGGTGGATGGTTTATGGGGTAGAGCACACATAAGTTTTGTATGTGTATATGGGCCGGCCGAGGGAGATGTACGACTTAAAACTCATTTTGTACAAGATGTATTAGTATATTATCTACGTAGTTTACCAAATGTAGCGATAATAGGGGGCGACTGGAATTGTGTAATACGACGAAAAGATGTGGAGCCTCGAGGAGCAGGTTGTTGCTTGGGATTCCTGGGAGATTTATTGACGAGTGTGGGTTTAATGGATGTGTGTGGGGGGGGTGGCATGGTGGAGCATACTTTTATTAGACGAGATTATGCGGCGAGATTGGATAGAATGTACGTGTCTAGTGCGGTTACAGTGCGGAGAGTGAATGTGATAAATGTGGTTTTTTCGGATCATAGAGGAGTTGTAATGGATGTAGATATTGAGGGTGTGCCTAGAAGGGGTCCATCTTTTTGGAAATTAAATGTAAAGTTATTGAAGAGGGAGGAAAGTCTTTTGTCTTTTGGGCATATGTGGGAACGCCTTGTGGTTGAAGCACCTAGAGATGTGGATTTGGTTAATTGGTGGGAAACGATAGCCAAAAAGCGAATTAAGGAATATTATATTAGTCAAGGAGTGAGATATAGTCAGTTACAATACGGTTTCCAACGATATTTAGAGGGGCAGTTGCGCGACTGCTATGTACAAGCGAATGCTAATTATCCTGTTATAGAAATTGAAAGAATTAAGGAGCAACTACGAAATTTACAAAACGAAAGGTTTGATGGGGAAAGGCTTAAGGGTGGAATCGAAGAGGTTTTGTGGGGAGATCGGCCGTCGGCGTGTGTGTTGAGGAATCAACACAGACGTCGCAAAGCAATGGAGTTAATGGGGTTGAATGTTCAGGTAGGTATGCAGGGGTATAGAGTGAATCAGGAGTTGACGACGACGGAGGGTATGAGTGGGTATATAGATGCATGGGTTAAATTGAAAACGCAAAGTGTTGGAATAAGTGAAATTGCATTGCAGTCAATCGGTAGGTTTGTGCAGTGTGAGCTGGAGGAGCATGATCGTTTGATGTTGGGAGGGCCGATAACGGAGTGTGAGACTTGGGAGGCTTTATCTGGGGCGCAATTGGGTAAGGCGCCAGGAATTGATGGGTTGCCCAGCGACTTTTATCTTCAAAATTGGAACGTTTTAAAGGGGTTTTTGGTACGTTTATTCAATATAATGAAGCGGGATGGGGTTTTAGGGGAACAACAAAGGTTGGCTGTGGTCGTCCTAGTTCCTAAAGGCGAGCCATTAACGGTTAAAGATTATCGTGCAATCTCGTTATTATGTGGTGACTATAAAATTTTTGGAAGGATCTTGGCTAACAGAATAAAAAAAGTCCTGGGCAGAGTGATTGACAAGGGACAATATGGGGTGCCGGGCAGGTCTATGTATGAAGGTCACGGTATGATTAGAAGTTTTATTGAAGAAAGAGTAAGATTAGGAAAGGGGGGGGTATTGGCTATAGATTGGGAGGCGGCATATGATAGTGTGGAACGGGAGACGTTATGGAAGATCATGAGATGGCAGGGGTTTGGTGCGGAAATTATATCATGGGCCAAATTAATGTATCAGGAGGCAACCTTGCGTGTGCAGGTGAATGGGAGGTTGGGAGATCGAATTCAGATGGGAAGGGGTTTTGCGTCAAGGTTGTCCCCTTTCACAAATTTTTTTTGCTTGTTTTCAAGATCCCTTTTATAGAGGGATAAGGGTTTTATTGGAAGCAAAGGGGATGGGTAATGTAAGGGATGGGGGAGCGGGCATTGTTGGATATGTCGACGATACGACGATTTTGGTGAGAGAAAACATGGATTTGATTCGGGTAGAAACGTTAGTGAAAGTTTTTGAAAAAGCTACTGGCATGACGATCAACATGGGGAAAACAAAGTATATGAATCTTGGAAAAGGGTCACGTGAGGACGGAATGGTTGCTGAAAGGTGGAAAAGGGTGGACCAAATAAAGATATGTGGGATCGTTTATGTAAATGATTTCAAGTTAGCACAGCAAATAAATTCCGTGCGTATCGTTGACAGTGTTCTGAAGCGCCTCAGTGGTTTAAGAGCTGCTAATTTAAGTTTGCAACAAAGGGTGATTACAACGAATGTGCTATTATATAGTAAACTATGGCATGTTACGGTAATATTTCCGATACTTCGTTGTGAGTTAAAAAGGCTACAAAAAAGTGTTTTTAGATTCATTTGGGGAACAGGGAGCGAATGGTTAAGTAGAGCGGTTGTCACACTCCCGGTTGGCCGTGGAGGGCTGGGTCTTATAGATGTCGAAAAGAGGATAATAAGTATGTATTTAAAACATAGTTATAAGCGGGAGGGAGGGGTGAAAGGAGACGGTCTTCATAGAATACATCAGGATATGCGACGGTGGTGGGGGGGTAGGGAGTTCATGATAGGTGAGGCAATGTTACGGGTATTTATAAACGTGAGGGATCCTTTACATATTAAATTGAGAAATCTTGATAGGGCAGATGGTAAGGCTTTGGTAGCGGCGGTAGAAGGAGTATATCCGATGTATGATTGGCGTAATATTTGGGGGCGTTTAAACAAATTGCGTTTAAAACCTAAAGTCAGAGAAGTTATGTATAGATTTTTACATGGAATATTGCCGTCAGGAATGGTTTTATTCTATAAGAGAATACGAGAGGATGGGGAATGCAAGGATTGTGGAGGATTGGCGACTATTTATCATACGGTGTATTTTTGCGATTGTATTGAACTTATAAGGGTTTGGATGGGTAAGGTTTTAAGGTTAGTGGGGGGAGGGGGTTTGCAGGTCTTGAGGGTTTTAAGTTTAGATATAACTGGGGTGAATAAAAGGGTTGAGAATGCGATTGGGTATATGATTACGGATTATATATACATGATGTGGGCTATGAGGGAGGCGGACGTGCGTGCAAGAATTAATGCGTTGGCAGCAACTTTTTATAGGACACAGTGTAGGAATAAAGGGGTGTATGGAGGGAGATGGGAGAGAGATTTTAGTGAGGGTTATCGAAATTTCACATTAAGGGATTTATGGGATTTGCAAAATGGGTAAGGGGACACAACGGGCTATTTTCCTAGACTTGGGTGTGAGCATGGAGTGCTGTTTATAAGGATGTATAATTGAGTTTTGATATCTATGGGCAATATGGTTATTGCCCCGAGGGTTTCAGGAACTAAAAAGTTATCATTTAGAAATGTGTTGTACTACGATTGCATATTATCATTTATCATGCATAAATCATTTCAAGGACTTTATGATGAAAATTTTCAATGACTCAAATATGTTATAGGTGTCTTTAATGATTTTGATTCAAGTGTAATGTTTATAAAAAAAAAAAAAAAGTTTTTCCTAGCATAAGCTACTGGTTCTTATTTTGTTATATTTTATGCTGTGTTACAGTGTGCTTTTCAGTAATATTATATTACATGTAACTACTTGCATCATTTTTTCTTAGTTCCGCTGAGATGTAAAATTTCACATCGTAGTTTTGTTTTGTTATATTGGATGTTTTTATTGTGACTTTTAGTATTATCCCGTTTCCTTCTTTGTATCCTAAATACCTATGTATGTTAAGATCTTGTGATAATCGCCTAAATTAATGTTTGAGTATCGTGGTGCTCTGTTAAGCACCTGAGATCTTAGATTTAGTCTCTCATACGTGTGTGTTGACAGGCAGAAACCTCACCTATGTGTGCTTGTGTATGTGTGTCATTGTGCGTGTTTAGTTTTTTTTTATATCTCTTCTTTTATTGTACAATCTTTATAATTTCCAGTGTTTGATGTTTTGTATAAGTAACCTTGTTAGAGATGTTCTTTAACAAATAAAACAATATCACTGTAATGTATAGTGTTGAGTGTGAGTGTATATTCACTGTAATATACGGTGTGTTGTGTGTGAGAGTGTATTACCATTGTAATATACAGTGTGTTGGGTGTGTGTGTATTACCACTGTGCAGTATGGTATCAATATTACCACTGTGCAGTATGGTATCAATATTAGGTTTCGGGTTAAGTGAAATTCTAGTGCAGTAAGCTTTTGTCGTGTATCTTTTAATATATTTCTGCTATTTGTATCGCACTGTTTTAAATAAAATATAAAAAAAAAAAAAATTTCAGGTCATGATATTGAGGAGGGAGGGGGCCATATTTTCACAAATAATTGCTCGTGCGGAACTTAACAAGGTCGTTGGGTTGGAAGTGACTCAAGGTGGTTACACCCAACCTTCACCTTTCTTGGAACTCATTGATTAGTCCTTAATCAACATAAAGAAAGTACCTTTAATGCGTCCATAATATTTCTGCCCTCAAAACCATTGTTAATATTACTGCATGATGTAGCCTCACGAAACAATAAAAATGATAAAACAAAGACAGCATGTAGACTATATTGTAATGTTTTCTGACTCAATTACCAACTATGTTATGATGTAAATGGTCTGGATAGATGGACTGAACACATCGACTCCAGGCTGAGGGACTGATTACCTCAGGAGCCTTCTCATCTTCCACCATTTATCTCTGTACGGGACTAAGGAAACCACTTGTTGGCGTAACATTTCCATACTAAAGATTCCTAAATGTTGCAAAAGTGTCTAATTTATCAACTATATGACTATATCACTGTATCACGATCTGTATAACTAACTGGGAGCAGTTAGTTACCACAGTAACTGACGTTTTCACATACCTTTTACCTCGGTGGTCAGTCACTGGATCCTTCATCTGCCTCTGTGGTCTTTTGACTACCCTCCACAGGGTGGGTTTGAGGTGCACAAGTAAGCTATTAAACTATTATGTACCCGTACCCTAAATATAACTTATTTATGTTGCTTCTCTGTTTCTCCTTTTCAACGCCTCGACTTATTTTATTCAAGCTTTTAAAAAAACAGTCGCTAAGCAGAACTTAAACAACGTAATTCTATCACATTATAAATGAAAAAAGGTGACTCTTATGCTTTCACAAGTTATATAAACCGAGAAGTGTTTGTCTCTCTCTGTATATACGTTGAAAGTGTACCTTTAAATATTGAAGTAGCGTTAGCAATTCAGTATTCAGTCATTCACATATTATGTTTAGCAACATTTAATGGTAGATCATTAACAATACAGCGCAGCACTGTGCAGATGTGTGTATATCCTTTAGTACATGACTAAAACACACGTGCAACACCTAGATATCAACAATGAGAGACGTATCACCAGCACAGCAGACTTTACTAATCTACATTCATTTCACCCACTCATACAATATAAGAATGAAAGAACACTGCAGTTGGCCCAATGACTCATGCTATGCAAGTCTAACTCACACCTTCTCGCACCCATTATACATTCATCCAATCTACAATATACTTGAAGCTTCCCAAAGTTCTCACTACAGTGGCGCTTTTCGGGAGTTTGTACCACTCATCTGCAACTTCATTGCCAAACCAGTCCTCTATATATCCCTCGTCAACCTAAACTTGTAAAAACTGAATCCATTACTGCGAGACTTGCCTAAGTTAGATACTGTCACCACGTTATTTACAGCCCCATTATTTATTCCTGGTTTCCGTTTGTACGATTCAATAATTTCTTATCAGATTTCATGGGAAATGCAACTTTAGTGCCCTCAGTCTGTTTCCTCGATGGTATAACTGAAGACGGAAGTGTTGCTGGTGGAACTTTAGACCTCGTAACCAGTTAATGGCCCAAATCGGACCAAAACGTCATCATAAGCTTCTGTCTCCTATGTGTGGGTTAATTATGCATTGTTTCAGTCACGGTATTGTGTCTTTTTATTTCTTTTGACCTCGTTTTGCCCGATAATTCACCGATTTCCTTGATGACCAAAGTTTAATTCTCGTTAACCTCTTTATCTCGTTTTTTTTTTCAGCTGTGGTTGGACAGGCAGTTGAAGACATTATCACATGTGGACGGGACCCACTAGAGAAACCAGGTCAGACCCATCATCAGATTAAGTGGCAGCAGTACCATCTGAGAACCCTGCTGTCAAGAACCCTGCTACCATGAACCAAACTATGAAGAGCCCAACTATGAAGAACCCGGTTATCAAGAACACAGCTACCAAGATTTCAGCTGTCAAGAACCCAGGAGTCAAGAACCCAGATATCAAGAACCCAGGTATCAAGAACCCAGTTATCAAGAATCCAAGTATAAGGAACCCAGCTATTAAGAACTCAACTATCAAGAACCTAATTCCCCAGAGCCCAAATTAAGAGAACTCAGCTACAAAGAACCCGCCTTCGAGGAACCCCCAGTATTAAACAACTAACTACCAAGAACCCACCTGCTGCAACAACATATTTTGGTAATTTACACATATGTTACTATGTATGGCAATTGTAATCACCTAAATTTGTCTAACTGTACTTACGTGTACCACCTAAATTTACTTAAATATCACATACTTAAACTGTTTTTTTTTTTCTGCCAGTGTCAAGCACTGCCCGGCAAGCACAAGGTCATATACTCAATATCATACTTGAGTGACCTTGATAGCAAATAAATAAGGATTTTCTCTTGTAAACTGGCCCTTCCTCACCTTGCCTAAGTTCATTAACTACACACCTGGGGGAGTCACAGCCTCAATTTTAATAACAAACACTAAGAATACGCTGGGATAGTCACACTGAATTATATTTGTTTTGGTTGTTGTGTGATTGCATTTTCGATGTATTAGTACGACTGGAGTCCACCTTTAGTCCGCTACCATAGATTCGAACTGTATATTGTGTATTCGAATTCAAATCCCGCGTGTTGCATAGTATGTGTGTTGGGTTATCCCAGGTTCTCTACACATATGCTGCTATGTATGATAATTCTATGTAACTGTATTTGTGTATACCTGAATAAACTTCCTTACTTGCAGAGAGATGTCTTGGTGACATCATCACAATGTTGTTGTTTCGCAATGGCGTCCAGTGTCGTCCCGTTTCATATATTTGCTTTTATTTTGGATGATTTTCATCAGATTTAAAAATTTTTTATTGACAGTTTTTTTATATTCTTTATTTTAGTTATTACTTTTTATTATGTATATTTAACGGGTTTCCCGTAGGGGGAAAATATAACTTTTACGTAACATTTAATGTTTATTTTAATATGATAAACATAAACAAGTCGTTACTCTTTAACTATTTTATTAAAGGATTTTTAATGACCTTCATTACACATTACTCTGCGTCAGCAACTTCTTTTTTTGTAAAGTAAAAGGACACAAGTGCAACTAATGTGACTTTTTTTTTTTCCTGGAATATAGCCAAACAAATTTCACAAATTTTCTCACCAATTTTAAAGTGATATGCAACTGGTAGGTCTCCTCCCGCCGGTGTTCCCGAGTCTGTGCCATTTCCTGGTCATCTTGTCCTCTCCAATACTTGGAAAAACCGACAGTTCTCTTTCTGATAGACTTAAAAAGAACTACATATATATAACTCACACACAGGAGAAAGAAACTTATGACCACATTTTGGTCCGCCATGAATCATTTACAAGTCACAAATACAAGCGCAAAGATAATGAGCCAGTATATGTACGAGAGGAAAGGGGGCGGCCCCGCCCTCCTCTCGTATACATTCTGGCTCCATTAGCATGGACTGGAGGGACAAGGTTAAGGGACCACAATGGAAATAAGACAGTCGTCGATGACACACTGAGTTTCTTTGGTTATCCTGGGTGGCTAACTCTCAAGGTCAAAAATTCGAACAAATCTTGGTGTTCAGTGGTGATGTTCCTCATGAAGATGATTGTTATAGGAATGCAGTTAGAAGCCTGAGTAGATCTATAACCCACTATGATAACATGAACGTAGATAAGTATGTTTATGGAGCAACTTGCAATATGAACAGACTGACTGATGTTGTAGTGGCCAGGCTTAGGCTTGGTTACAAGTACTTCTGGCAGTTTGGGAGGCACACAGATGATGATCAAACTAAATGTAAATTATGTGATCAGGCATATGGTCACTGTCTTGAACACTATGTGCTTAATTGTCCACTTATTGAGGAATACAGAGACAGACAGTATAATAACCTATGTGACATGTCAAGATACCTTATTAATGAAAATAAGATACCAGATATACTAAGCAAATTTCCTAAATTTGCTTGTAACAGATAAGTGAACAAAAGATATGTAGATATAAATCCATATGTATTCCTGTTAACCCTTTGGGGCCTAGTTCCTAGGCCTTTTGTGTATCCACATGCTCTCGCGCTACCGTCCACAGGATGGATATGGGGTGCACAATAAACTAGCCACTTCGGTGGCAAAATCTCTCTAAATCTCTGTTCCTCCAGTCTGACACGTCCTCTCTTGCCTGTGACAATATTGTCTCCGGCATCTAGAGTTCTACTCTGGCAGCCGGGCATGAAATCAGGCTTCCATGATGAGAGACTTTCTAATCAGGCTGTTGTTGTTGTTAGTTGCCCACAGACCCACATAACCATCACAGTCCGCCTTAGGGGCTGTAGGGTAAATTTCCGCGCGCTCAACCAAAAATCGAAAAATTATGGAAATTGAGTTATATATACCGAAAAATAGCTTAACTCTTTGGCAACACAATGGTACCAGAATGAATGTTCTACGACGTTTCTACAAGAAATTATAGTCATTTATATCAGGTAAGGTGACGGTGATATGGGTAGCGCGTCTGCTCACAGCCCATATATATTTTGGAATTTTTTCCTTGTTTTTTATCGCTTTTTCTTGCATTATTCTTTCTAATATAATAACTGACTATTTGGCATCATAAAACAGTAGGCGGAGATTATCCGTAGACTTAGAGACAAACAGGCACCATATGGGAATGCTCGGCAGTGTTCCCGCTCCAGAGAGTGCCAGGAGAAATCACTTCATTATTACGCTTATATCAGCTTATATATCAACTCTACGGCTTATTTATCTATCAGAATTGATCTATGATATAATAAACACTATAAATAACATACAAACATGTTATATACTCTAGACTGAATAAAATAAGCCATAATATGTCGAGAGACCATCGGGAATATTTCGATATAAATGAGTGAATCCTCTCATGTCGTATTCTTTGGTCTCTGAGTAAGAGAAAACTGTTTTGAAGAGGGTAACTGCACTAGAACATCAGTTTACTAAGAAATACACCGAAACAAACGCGATTTTCGCGATTTTTTTTTTTTCGAGACGGGGGGCCGGCCGGCGCTCCAGGCCAATATCTCGGAAGTAACTTATTCACTTATTTCGCTAAGGTACGCCTTTATTACTTAATTAAATGGAATAATATTCACAGAAATGGTAAAATAATGATTTCTCTAATTAATGCAGAGGGAATTTTGGAAATATTCCAAATATTTGGGATTTATGCGGGAGTAAAGGGCAGATTTTTTTCAACATTCCAAGCACTAACAAACTTTATTTTTTTTGTGAAATAAAGATAAGTTATTTAGAGGCAAGGTCTCGCGGAATATTAGTATTAGCATTGTTCTCTCAGCACCAAGTGTCCAAACAACCTTACGTCGTCCCATGTAGGACTACCTTCCTGCCAAAGGGCATTTTCTGTAAATCAGTCCTTTTTCAGTCTTTTCTCAGTTGTTGTTTGAGGTATATTTTTGACAAATATTTTTTACACGGTGTGAAAAACACTTTGTCTTGTGCACCAAAACTGGAGGAAATCGGACGGTAAACAAAAGAGCTACAATTTTTTCCCCGACAACTCCCTTATGACACACTCGTAGTAACAACTCAATTTCATCTTGAAGACATCTACATTTGTCAGTAATTACTCGTTAGATATTACATGGTCGTGGATAACACCTCTTGACACATTACTTCCTTGTTGTTCCTACAACAACCCTGTCACTATTGCAACTCTGCCTCTTACTATGCCAAAAATAGAGTTCACTAATTTTTAAGCTTCTTTTTCGTATGTATGTTTAATCCAGTATTTTTTTCAATTATGTTCGTTTACTGGTGTGGTTTGCGACTCAGACATTTGAGCGGTCATGGACAAGTACACTTAAACCATTATTCTTAAATTCCATATTTTCAGAAGTTTGTCACATATTTAGATCAGGTTAATGAAGCATAATTTTTCACTCGTGATTCTATGTCGTTGTTCTCATAAGAATCTCGTTCCTTCAATTCTAACATTTCATACGTCATATACCTGTCATACTAAAAAAAACTGGCAGGAAATGGCAGAAATCGTACACCAAATCCAGTCATTCCTGGAGTGGAACCACAGTCGATGGCCTCCACTCCAAACCAACAGATACAGATACTAATGCCGGAAAAAAAATCCCCCCCCAGTACCAACAATACCACCAGTCCGATAACATTCTTCTTTGCAAATATACAGGGTCTAAAGCCAGCAACAAACAACAAAATACCTTTCATCCGTGGACTGCTTGCAGAGGCAAAGGCAATGTTCGCGGCTTTCACTGAGACCCACATAAAGGATCACTTGGACAACGAAATATGGATCCCAGGTTACAACCTATACAGATGTGACAGAGTGAACAGGCAAAAGGGGGGGGTTGGCCTGTACATTGCAGAGTCACTTGTTTGCACAGAACTGCTAAATGCCTCAAATGATGTAGTGGAAGTTTTAGCAGTAAAGGTCGAGAACCAAAACCTAGTCATTGTGATAGTCTACAAGCCTCCGGATGCAACATCCCAGCAATTCCAGGAACAGCTGTTAAAAATTGACCACTGTCTGGAAAATCTCCCAGCTCCTGCACCCAATATCTTGCTCCTGGGGGATTTCAACTTAAGGCACCTAAAATGGAGGAATATAGCAAATAATATTGTTGCAGTAATAACACCAGGAGGCAGCTCTGATGAAAACTCACACTCACGCGAGCTTTTAAATCTCTGCACAAAATTCAATTTAAACCAGCAAATAATAGAGCCTACTAGACTGGAGAATACACTAGACCTCATCTTCACTAACAATGATGATCTGATAAGAAATATCACCATATCAAAAACAATATACTCAGATCACAACATAATTGAGGTTCAGTCATGTATGCGCGGAGCCCCAGACCGACATAAGGAGATTAGTCACGAGGGAGCATTCACCAAATTCAACTTCAATAACAAAAACATAAAGTGGGACCAAGTAAACCAAGTCCTAACCGATATAAGCTGGGAAGATATACTAAGCAACACAGACCCCAACTTATGCCTAGAACAGATTAACTCGGTAGCACTCGATGTATGCACAAGGCTTATTCCTCTAAGAAAAAGGAGGAGTAGATGTAAAACAGAAAGAGACAGGCGCTCCCTTTACAGGCGACGGAAAAGAATAACAAAGCGGCTAAAAGAGGTCAATATATCTGAAATGCGTAGGGAGACACTGGTCAGAGAAATAGCAAGCATCGAACTTAAGCTAAAAGAATCCTTTAGGAGTCAGGAATCGCGGGAAGAACTAAAAGCCATAAATGAAATCGAAAGAAACCCAAAGTATTTCTTCTCCTATGCCAAATCAAAATCGAGAACAACGTCCAGTATTGGGCCCCTACTTAAACAAGATGGGTCCTACACAGATGACAACAAGGAAATGAGTGAGCTACTCAAGTCCCAATATGACTCAGTTTTTAGCAAGCCGCTAACCAGACTGAGAGTCGAAGATCAAAATGAATTTTTTATGAGAGAGCCACAAAATTTGATTAACACAAGCCTATCCGATGTTATCCTGACGCCAAATGACTTCGAACAGGCGATAAATGACATGCCCATGCACTCTGCCCCAGGGCCAGACTCATGGAACTCTGTGTTCATCAAGAACTGCAAGAAGCCCCTATCACGAGCCTTTTCCATCCTATGGAGAGGGAGCATGGACACGGGGGTCGTCCCACAGTTACTAAAAACAACAGACATAGCCCCACTCCACAAAGGGGGCAGTAAAGCAACAGCAAAGAACTACAGACCAATAGCACTAACATCCCATATCATAAAAATCTTTGAAAGGGTCCTAAGAAGCAAGATCACCACGCATCTAGAAACCCATCAGTTACACAACCCAGGGCAACATGGGTTTAGAACAGGTCGCTCCTGTCTGTCTCAACTATTGGACCACTACGACAAGGTCCTAAATGCACTAGAAGACAAAAAGAATGCAGATGTAATATATACAGACTTTGCAAAAGCCTTCGACAAGTGTGACCATGGCGTAATAGCGCACAAAATGCGTGCTAAAGGAATAACAGGAAAAGTCGGTCGATGGATCTATAATTTCCTCACTA
This sequence comes from Cherax quadricarinatus, assembly GCF_038502225.1. NCBI lineage: Eukaryota > Metazoa > Arthropoda > Malacostraca > Decapoda > Parastacidae > Cherax > Cherax quadricarinatus. The sequence goes on from NC_091329.1 coordinate 20,991,574, forward strand.
ACAGAACACAGAGAGTAGTCGTCAACAGAGTAAAGTCCGAGGCAGCTACGGTGAAAAGCTCTGTTCCACAAGGCACAGTACTCGCTCCCATCTTGTTCCTCATCCTTATATCCGACATAGACAAGGATGTCAGCCACAGCACCGTGTCTTCCTTTGCAGATGACACCCGAATCTGCATGACAGTGTCTTCCATTGCAGACACTGCAAAGCTCCAGGCAGACATCAACCAAATCTTTCAGTGGGCTGCAGAAAACAATATGAAGTTCAACGATGAGAAATTTCAATTACTCAGATATGGTAAACATGAGGAAATTAAATCTTCATCAGAGTACAAAACAAATTCTGGCCACAAAATAGAGCGAAACACCAACGTCAAAGACCTGGGAGTGATCATGTCGGAGGATCTCACCTTCAAGGACCATAACATTGTATCAATCGCATCTGCTAGAAAAATGACAGGATGGATAATGAGAACCTTCAAAACTAGGGAGGCCAAGCCCATGATGACACTCTTCAGGTCACTTGTTCTATCTAGGCTGGAATATTGCTGCACACTAACAGCACCTTTCAAGGCAGGTGAAATTGCCGACCTAGAAAATGTACAGAGAACTTTCACGGCGCGGATAACGGAGATAAAACACCTCAATTATTGGGAGCGCTTGAGGTTCCTAAACCTGTATTCCCTGGAACGCAGGAGGGAGAGATACATGATTATATACACCTGGAAAATCCTAGAGGGACTAGTACCGAACTTGCACACGAAAATCACCCACTACGAAAGCAAAAGACTTGGCAGACGATGCACCATCCCCCCAATGAAAAGCAGGGGTGTCACTAGCACGTTAAGAGACCATACAATAAGTGTCAGGGGCCCGAGACTGTTCAACTGCCTCCCAGCACACATAAGGGGGATTACCAACAGACCCCTGGCAGTCTTCAAGCTGGCACTGGACAAGCACCTAAAGTCAGTTCCGGATCAGCCGGGCTGTGGCTCGTATGTTGGTTTGCGTGCAGCCAGCAGCAACAGCCTGGTTGATCAGGCTCTGATCCACCAGGAGGCCTGGTCTCAGACCGGGCCGCGGGGGCGTTGACCCCCGGAACTCTCTCCAGGTAAACTCCAGGTACTATGCTATCTTCATATACCTGTCGTACCCTGCTATCTTCATATACCTGTCATACCCTGCTATCTTCATATACCTGTCATACCCTGCTATCTTCATGTACCTGTCATACCCTGCTATCTTCATGTACCTGTCATACCCTGCTATCTTCATATACCTGTCATACCCTGCTATCTTCATATACCTGTCATACCCTGCTATCTTCATATACCTGTCATACCCTGCTATCTTCATATACCTGTCATACCCTGCTATCTTCATATACCTGTCATACCCTGCTATCTAGCGATATCAGTCTATATATTAGTGTTGTGTCTGTGGCCTCGGTTGAATACTGTAATAACATTATTTTCTCCGTCATTAATGTAACTAGAGCAGCAGCTGGTCCTCTCCACATTAACATGATGGTAATTGTGACTCCATGTTCTAGAATGGTCAGTTTCTCCTGCATTTGTCATGTCTTCTCTACTTCACTACTCACATTTCAGATCACTCCATGACATGTTATAAAATGGTTATTAAACAGATTAAGGACACACTTTAACATTAGTACACAATATAACTTTACTACACTATAACTCCACTACACACTACAACTCCGCTACATAATATGAGTGCACTACACACTATAACTCAACTACACTACATAACTGCACTACACACTATAATTCCACTGCACACTATAACTTAACTATATAATGTAACTCCACTACACATTATAACTCCACTGCACACTCTAACTTAACTATATAATATAACTCCACTACACACTATAACTCTACTGCACACTATAACTTAACTATATAATATAACTCCACCACATACTATAACTTAACTATATAATATAACTCCACTACACACTAGAACTTCCTCACACACAATAACTCAGCGACAGACAGCTCTCCTTGACATCTGTACTCACCTAGTCGTTGCAACTTCACTCTAAATTATATAAACTTCAGATATAACCTCACTACTCCAAAGATTCCAACATAACTATATTTATTATCATTACTAAAAATTTCACATCACCAGTACTCCAAATGGCAAAGACAACCGGAAAGGCTTTGTAAACACAATTACAGAGCCTCCGTATAGGCCAGCTTCCCTAGCATAGCCTAACTATATTTGTTATCAGTATATTTTGAAAAGCAAATATACGCTGAAAGATAAGAAAAGTCACCGCCTGGAAAAGACCCAGGCCAGAAGAGTACCGCCGGAGCAAGAAGAAGAGAAAGAAATATCTAGATGGTGACTATGGCTGCTTACACTTTTCAGTCTATGGATGACACTGGAGTCATCTATTTCTCACGGCCTTGGTACGTGCGGGAAGACTCGGTCGATGTTCCAAAGGATTTTAATGGAAAAATCAACGTAGCATTTATAAAAATAGCGATACTAAAAAAACTTGAATCCAGAAAGGAGGCGGTCCACCACGTACACAAAGTACAAATTGAAATAAATAATTGCATTATTGAAGACTGCCTTCAGCTCGATCCAGGCACTCACATCAAAATCAAAATTGGTCCCGACAAGCCCATTATGAAGTATCTCCGCCAGAAGCGACGCGGATTCCAGAGTGAAGAAGAAATTCAGTGGAGGGAAGATCCCTTCAAGATAACAATGACCAGTGAGTTAGCTGGACTAGAAGCAATATGGACCCAGGCCGCTGAACAATTGGAGTTCTGGAACTGGGATAGACAGCCATTGTGGTCTGACCCACAGTCCTCCTGGGTCCGTCGGATCAAACATAAATACAAAACATGGATGCCGTTGCCTGGTGTCCCAATGTCTAAACAGAAGAGAAAAGAAGAGGGCGGATGGATTTTAAAAGAATGAAAAGGATATATTATTTCATAATGATTTTTTTTTTTTGAAGAGTTCCGACAACCAAAATCCTAATGGAATAGTAAAATATTATTGTTTTTTTATTTAAGGAAATACAGGTTTATTTATTATTTTATGATTTAGGGGAAAATGGACAAGAATAATGAAGAATTATGATGGTTTTCTGCATGGGCCACACGGGTTTAGAGCTTGCTGTGAAATATAGTAAAAATAAATAATGCAAAGAGAAGAAATTATGAGATGATCTGTGAAGATAAATAAGAATTATGAAGGAAAGATGTTTAGTGTTGTGGAGTGTTTAGTGTTGTGTTGTGTTTAGTGTTGTGGAGTGTTTGTGTTATGGAGTGTTTAGTGTTGTGTTGTGAAGACATGGTGCACTGAATGTCTCATTTAGTTTTGTGTAGTGAAGATGTATAATGCAGTGAAGGTCACATTCATAGTTGTGTAGTGAAGATGTATAGTGCAGTGAAGGTCACATTCATAGTTGTGTAGTGAAGGTCACATTCATAGTTATGTAGTGAAGATGTACAGTACAGTGAAGGTCACATTCATAGTTGTGTAGTGAAGATGATGGTGGTATGAGACTGCCATTAATAAGGCTATGTAATGTATTTGAATTGTGCGATGACGATCACACTCGATTAGATGTTCAATGAGAAGAATGGTGCCATGAAACGTACTCTCACGTGGATGTTTAGTGAGAATTAATGGTGCCATGAAACGTACTTTCACGTGGCTGTTTTGTGAGAAGGAATGGTGCCATGAAACGTACTTTTACGTGGCTGTTTAGTGAGAATTAATGGTGCCATGAAACGTACTTTTACGTGGCTGTTTAGTGAGAATTAATGGTGCCATGAAACGTACTTTCACGTGGCTGTGTAATGAAGGTGTTTGGTGCTGTGAATCCATCATTGACAAGACTGTGTAAAGATAAATATCAGTTTTAAGTGACAACAAAGAGTATTGAACTGGAAATATTAATATTGTTGTGACGAGACGAGATGTACATGTTTGAGTAGCGATGATGACTGATGTTGTCGAGATAAAATGCACATTATTGACAAGTGAAGGTGACTGATGTTACGACGCGAAGATGCGCATGTTGACTGGTGAAGATGAATGTATGGATGATTAGTGAATATAACTGATGCTGTGTGTCCTGGCACAACCAGAGCAGTACTTTCTGGAAGCACCAAAGTAGTGTATAATACAGTAATCTAGATGACTGACTTCAGAATAACCACATCCAGAAGTGTGGCGGCACCCGCCAGGTGCAGCACTTCTGGCACCATCACTGTACCACTGTCTAGCCTCAGCCTCCTCCATATCGACTGGGATATTACTGTGGTTGTCAGTGATGATACTGGCATCTTTGTACGGGGGAACTCAGGGGAAACGGCAACTTGTTAACTTTCTTGCAGTTAGTGATAAACAATTGCAATGAAGTAAATGTTTAAATAATGCAAAATAAAATGTAAGTTAACCCAAAACTGTGACAGCAATAGCTTATAAATAAGCTACTTATAATTGGTAATAAAAATGGAAGATTATTTATGTGTTGAACCTGCTTTGTAATTTTCATCCTTTTCAAGTGATTGTTGAAACATTCAATGTTTACATAGATTCTAGTATATCAGATATTTTTTTCGTCATATTCGTCGTACATGGTCTATAAAAGTCCCTGACATTAATCAGATTTCAACTTTTCTCTGGGGCTTACAAGCTGTGAATCCCCTCTACCAGGGGCACGCCCCGACGGACAGAAGGAGAGAACTGCTCACGGAGGGATTTTGCGAGCTGACGAAGACCGGCTTGGAGAATTTGGTGGTGGGAGAAGTGCCTGTCCTAGTTGTGGCCGCAGGCCGCTGCTGAAGAGTCTTTCCCCGCGGGAACTGTAGATATCAAGAGCTGCAGCTGATGACCCTAGTGTTGTGTGAGCTGTGAACTGTGTGGTGCTGTGAGCTGTCGTGTATTGTTGGAGCTTCGGGCTGGCGCCGTGGATGCCCAGATGAAGGGTGACTGTCGTCGTCCTGCCATAACTCATGTTATATTGTGTACTTTGATTTTTTATCTAAAATCTTCACTCTTAGAATGAAATTCATAAATAAAATATACTTATTTTTCTGTGGTGGACATTCACCAGGTCTTTAATTATCTGGTTTGGTTAATAGAGAAATCAGTTTGTCACTAAATGAGTAAAAGTAGGAAGTGCGTGTGTCTGGTGCCCAGCAGACGAAGGATCCTGCCCTCAGTGACTCACATGGGCTTATCACTTTATTCTAAAATCATTTTTGTAATTCATTAATTACTTTCGAAAATTATCCAGAATGCGGAATGACAAATATTTTAATTGGTGATGCCACATTCCTGCGTTTGAATGTCCCTTGACAATTGTACTCAAACGAAATCAATGAGTAACTCAGGTTGTGGCAGGAACAACCAAGCTGGCGAGTCTTTGTGTGTTGTTTGTTTGTGTGTGTGACTTCTAACTACTGTGATTACTGGCAATACCACCTTATTCTTCTCTTCTTTCTTCCTCCCTTCCTCTACCGTCTCACCTCTCTCTCTCTCTCTCTCTATCAATCTATTCCTATCTCTATTTCTATATTTCTCTCCCACTCATTTTTATTGCCAAACAATTAATATCTTGGATCATTCTTTCACCAGCCTCTATATTTTCTTAGAAAAAAGTAACCTGCCATCTCTTGCCCCAGACAGATGTGTGAAAGTTGATGAGTGATGTACTCACCTATTTGTGGCTGCAGGGGTCGGGTCATAGCTCCTGGCCCCGCCTCTTCACTGATTGCTACTAGGTCCTCTTTCTTCCCCTGCTCCATGAGCTTTATCAAACCTCGTCTTAAAACTATGTTTCTTTCCTGCCTCCACTACGTCATTTTCTTGGCAATTCCACTTCCTGACAACTCTATGACCGAAGAAATACTTCCAAACATCCCTTGGACTCATCTGAGTCTTCAGCTTCCAACCGTGACTCCTTGTTTCTGTGTCCCATCTCTGGAACATCCTGTCTTTGTTCACAGTCTATTCCGCGCAGTATTTTATATGTCATTATCATGTCTCCCCTGACTCTCCTGTCCTCCAGTGTCGTTAGGCCAATTTCCCTTAACCTTTCTTCGCAGGACAGTCCCCTTAGTTCTGGGGCTAGTTTTGTTGCAGACCTTTGCACTTTCTCTAATTTCTTGACGTGCTTGACCAGGTGTGGATTCCAAACTGGTGCTGCATACTCCAGTATGGGCCTGACATATATATAGTGTACAGCGTCTTGAACAATTCCTTACTGAGGTATCGGAACGCTTTCCTTAGGTTTGCCAGACGCCCGTATGCTGCAGCAGTTATCTGACTGATGTTCGCCTCAGGAGATCTGCTCGGTATTATACTCACCCCAGTGGGTATCGTATATAAGTAAATAATAGAGTACAGCCATCAGTGTGCACATGGGACTCAGGGCTGAGGTGAATTACTGTTGTCCTTGAATATGACCATACCAAAGAGACCAAGATTTATAGACACCAGTTAATGTAAAATTATCCCAAGAAATTGAACATGAAAATAGTGACCAAAGAAGTGCAGAGAGTAACCAGAAATTCCAGAGTGCTTGTAGCTTTGCCAGGAAGCTTCGGTGCTGTACGTAGCACCAGCGGTAACAAGTGCCAGCACTTGGTGGCACACAGTGAAGCTTGAGAGGAGGTCATGTACCCCAGGACTGGAAGTCATGAGCACCTCCCTGCGTGTTGCATGGACGTGTGTCATGTTATTCATGGAAAAAAATGACTCGTATCAAACAGCTAGAACTGTGGGCTCTTCCCTCTCCAAATCCTCCCATTATTGTCTAGCACACTTCTCCCCTCCTCTTCTTCTGGTTACCCTTACTGTTTCCTCCTCCCTCAAATACCTTTCATGTCCTCCCCAAAATCCTTCCCCTCCTCTATTCTTCCCCTTTCCAATAGGAAGCGCGTCTGTCTCGCACTCATCGGACGGAGGATCAAGCCCCCACCACGTTTTGCCCTGAATCATCGACATGAGTTTAGCACTCAACATGAATTATTATTATTATTATTATTATTATTATTATTAATTGTTATTATTATTATTATTATTATTATTATTATTATTATTATTATTATTATTATTATTACTGTTATTACTATTAATTACTATTATTACTATTAATTACTATTATTACTATTATTATTATTATTATTATTATTATTATTATTATTATTACTATTATTATTATTATCACTGAGCGACACTTGAAGGCACTCGAGTATGTATTTATTGACTGACTCACTGACTCAAGGACTCACTGACTCAAGGACTCACTGACTCAAGGACTCACTGACTCAAGGACTGACTCGGGAGACTGGAAGACGATGATAAAAAAACAAGTCTTAACAATTTCTCGCATTACTTTTTTAAAAATAAAACTTGTACGCAATATGTGTTTTGTTTTGTACGTTTTAAAGAGGTTGAAGCTGCCTCCCACAGCAGTGATGGTGCCTCCCACAGCAGTGATGGTGCCTCCCACAGCAGTGATGGTGCCTCCCACAGCAGTTATTACACCACTCAGTGAGTCACTACCTGCGTCACAATGCCGTTCCTGTCCCAGCCACTCCATGGTATTGACGCAATGACGCATAATACGCGTCAGGATTTCCACATACTTGATATTTCTTATACGCATTGAAGTTACGTCTTATATGAATTGAAGTTATGTGTAATATGAATTGAAGTTATGTGTTATATGAATTGAAGATACGTGTTATATGAATTGAAGTTACGTCTTACATGAATTGAAGTTACGTCTTATATGAATTGAAGTTACGTCTTATATGAACTGAAGTTACGTCTTATATGAATTGAAGTTACGTCTTATAGGAATTAAAGTTAGGTCTTATATGAATTGAAGTCGCTTATTATAGATTTATGTTACGTCTTATAGACCGAAGTTACATCATAAAGACTGAAGTTACATTTTATATAGATTAAAGTTACGTCTAATTTGGACTCAAGTTACGTCATATATATCAAAATTGCGTCCTATTAATTGAAATAACATCTTACAGATTAAAATTACGTCTTATAGATTGAAGTTACGTCTAATATCGACTAAAGTTACGTCTTACATAAACTGAAGTTACATCTCAGACGTACTTGACGCACATGTCACGACGTATTAAGTGCAGTGTTGTCATGCAGGTTACACCGACTCTCTCATTCTCTCTATTAATGTTTCATGAAATATTTTCCTCAGTATTCTGAATTTTGATTTTTTTCATAGCCACAATTTTTTCTATAGGGAGGTAAATCAGATTAATTATATAATACTGTATCTAAGGAGGAACATTACAGTGAGGTGACTGCAACAGTTTACTTAAACGTCGACAGGAAGCGATTCTCCTTGTTCTTGTCCTCGATGGAATTATCAAGTTATTGTTTGACTCAGTAATGGTGGAGGACTGTGATGACTCGCTGTGATGACTCGCTGTGATGACTCGCTGTGATGACTCGCTGTGATGACTCGCTGTGATGACTCGCTGTGATGACTCGCTGTGATGACTCGCTGTGATGACTCGCTGTGGTGACTCGCTGTGGTGACTCGCTGTGATGACTCGCTGTGATGACTCGCTGTGATGACTCGCTGTGATGACTCGCTGTGGTGACTCGCTGTGATGACTCGCTGTGATGACTCGCTGTGGTGACTCGCTGTGGTGACTCGCTGTGATGACTCGCTGTGATGACTCGCTGTGATGACTCGCTGTGATGACTCGCTGTGATGACTCGCTGTGATGACTCGCTGTGATGACTCGCTGTGGTGACTCGCTGTGATGACTCGCTGTGATGACTCGCTGTGGTGACTCGCTGTGGTGACTCGCTGTGATGACTCGCTGTGATGACTCGCTGTGATGACTCGCTGTGATGACTCGCTGTGGTGACTCGCTGTGATGACTCGCTGTGATGACTCGCTGTGGTGACTCGCTGTGGTGACTCGCTGTGATGACTCGCTGTGATGACTCGCTGTGATGACTCGCTGTGATGACTCGCTGTGATGACTCGCTGTGATGACTCGCTGTGATGACTCGCTGTGATGACTCGCTGTGGTGACTCGCTGTGGTGACTCGCTGTGATGACTTGCTGTGATGACTCGCTGTGATGACTCGCTGTGATGACTCGCTGTGATGACTCGCTGTGATGACTCGCTGTGATGTCTCGCTGTGATGACTCGCTGTGATGACTCGCTGTGATGACTCGCTGTGATGACTCGCTGTGATGACTCGCTGTGGTGACTCGCCGTGATGACTCACTGTGATGACTCGCTGTGATGACTCGCTGTGGTGACTCGCTGTGATGACTCGCTGTGATGACTCGCTGTGATGACTCGCTGTGATGACTCGCTGTGATGACTCGCTGTGATGACTCGCCGTGATACTCGCCGTGATGACTCGCTGTGATGACTCGCCGTGATGACTCGCTGTGATGACTCGCTGTGATGACTCGCTGTGATGACTCACTGTGATGACTCGCTGTGATGACTCGCCGTGATGACTCGCTGTGATGACTCGCTGTGATGACTCGCTGTGATGACTCGCTGTGATGACTCGCTGTGATGACTCGCTGTGATGACTCGGCGTGATGACTCGCTGTGATGACTCGTTGTGATGACTCGCTGTGATGACTCGCTGTGATGACTCGCTGTGATGACTCGCCGTGATGACTCGCTGTGATGACTCGCTGTGATGACTCGCCGTGATGACTCGCCGTGATGACTCGCTGTGATGACTCGCTGTGATGACTCGCCGTGATGACTCGCTGTGATGACTCGCCGTAGTAGATGAATGGTTCAGAGAACCGACACATTGATAAATTAGACACATGTGCAACTCTTGGGTATCTTTACTGAGGAAATGTTTCGCCACACAGTGGCTTCATCAGTCCATACAAAGGAGGAACTTGAAGAACAGGAGGAGAATGAGGCAATCAGTCCCTCAACCTTGAGTCGATGTGGTCAGTCCATCAATCTTGAATAGAATACGGCATACGTGTGGAGAAGGAGCTTATAAACCGTAGGCAGGAGAGGTGCAGCAGTCGTAGGTGGTGTCACATTTGTCCAATGTGGAAGTAGGTCGTGCCCAAGGGTTAGGCAAGTGAAGAATTCCCAAGTATTAAGATCCCAAGAAGTTTCTCCTTTGTATGTACTGATGAAGCCACTGTGTGGCGAAACGTTTCCTCAATAAAGATACCCAAGAGTTGCACCTGTGTCTAATTTATCAATGACTCACCGTGATGACTTGGTGTGGACTCGCTGTGGTGACTCGCTGTGATGACTCGCTGTGATGACTCGCTGTGGACTCGCTGTGGTGACTCGCTGTGATGACTCGCTGTGATGACTCGCTGTGGACTCGCTGTGGTGACTCGCTGTGATGACTCGCTGTGATGACTCGCTGTGGACTCGCTGTGGTGACTCGCTGCGATGACTCACTGTGATGACTCGCTGTGGACTCGCTGTGGTGACTCGCTGTGATGACTCGCTGTGGACTCGCTGTGGACTCGCTGTGGTGACTCGCTGTGATGACTCGCTGTGTTGACTCGCTGTGGACTCGCTGTTGTGACTCGCTGTGATGACTCGCTGTGATGACTCGATGTTGACTCGCTGTGGTGACTCGCTGTGGTGACTCGCTGTGATGACTCGCTGTGGTGACTCGCTGTGATGACTCACTGTGGTGACTCGTTGTGATGACTCGCTGTGACGACTCGCTGTGGACTCGCTGTGGTGACTCGCTGTGATGACTCGCTGTGGTGACTCGCTGTGATGACTCGCCGTGATGACTCGCTGTGATGACTCGTTGTGATGACTCGCTGTGATGACTCGCCGTGATGACTCGCTGTGATGACTCGATGTGATGACTCGCCGTGATGACTCGCCGTGATGACTCGCTCTGATGACACGCTGTGATGACTCGCCGTGATGACTCGCTGTGATGACTCGCCGTGATGACTCGCTGTGATGACTCGCTGTGGTGACTCGCTGTGATGACTCGCTGTGATGACTCGCTGTGGTGACTCGATGTGGTGACTCGCTGTGGTGACTCACTGTGATGACTCGCTGTGATGACTCGCTGTGGACTCACTGTGGTGACTCGCTGTGATGGCTCACTGTGATGACTCGCTGTGATGACTCGCTGTGATGACTCGCTGTGGTGACTCACTGTGGTGACTCGCTGTGGTGAGTCGCTGTGATGACTCGCTGTGGTGAGTCGCTGTGGTGAGTTGCTGTGATGACTCGCTGTGGTGACTCACTGTGATGACTCGCCGTGATGACTCGCTATGATGACTCGCTGTGGTGATTCGCTGTGATGACTCGCTGTGATGACTCGCTGTGATGACTCGCTGTGATGACTCGCCATGATTACTTGCTGTGGACTCGCTGTGGTGACTCGCTGTGATGACTCGCTGTGATGACTCGCTGTGGACTCGCTGTGGTGACTCGCTGTGATGACTCGCTGTGGTGACTCGCTGTGGTGACTCGCTGTGATGACTCGCTGTGGTGACTCGCTGTGGTGACTCGCTGGGGTGACTCGCTGGGGTGACTCGCTGTGATGACTCGCTGTGATGACTCGCTGTGGTGACTCGCTGTGATGACTCGCTGTGATGACTCGCTGTGATGACTCGCTGTGGTGACTCGCTGTGATGACTCGCTGTGATGACTCGCTGTGGTGACTCGCTGTGATGACTCGCTGTGGTGACTCGCTGTGGTGGCTCGCTGTGGTGACTAGCTGTGGTGACTCGCTGTGGTGACTCGCTGTGATGACTCGCTGTGATGACTCGCTGTGATGACTCGCTGTGGTGACTCGCTGTGGTGACTCGCTGCGGTGACTCTGTGGTGACTCTCTGTGGTGACTCGCTGTGGTGACTCGCATTGGTGACTCGCTGTGATGACTCGCTGTGATGACTCGCTGTGATGACTAGCTGTGATGACTGGCTGTGATGACTCGCTGTGGTGACTCGCTGTGATGACTCGCTGTGATGACTCGCTGTGGTGACTCGCTGTGGTGACTCGCTGTGGTGACTCGCTGTGATGACTCGCTGTGGTGACTCGCTGTGATGACTCGCTGTGGTGACTCGCTGTGATGACTCGCTGTGATGACTCTGTGATGACTCGCTGTGATGACTCGCTGTGGTGACTCGCTGTGATGACTCGCTGTGATGACTCGCTGTGGTGGCTCGCTGTGGTGACTCGCTGTGGTGACTCGTTGTGATGACTCGCTGTGATGACTCGCTGTGATGACTCACTGTGATGATTCGCTGTGATGGCTCGCTGTGATGACTCGCTGTGATGACTCGTTGTGATGACTTACTGTGATGACTGTGATGATTCGCTGTGATGACTCGCTGTGATGATTCGCTGTGATGACTCGCTGTGATGACTCACTGAGATGACTCGCTGTGATGACTCACTGTGATGATTCGCTGTGATGGCTCGCTGTGATGACTCACTGTGATGACTCGCTGTGATGACTTACTGTGATGACTGTGATGATTCGCTGTGATGACTCGCTGTGATGATTCGCTGTGATGACTCTCTGTGATGACTCACTGATATGACTCGCTGTGATGAGTCACTGTGATGATTCGCTGTGATGACTCGCTCTGATGACTCACTGTGATGACTCACTGAGATGACTCACTGTGATGACTCACTGTGATGATTTGCTGTGATGACTCGCTGTGATGACTCACTGTGGTGACTCGCTCTGATGACTCGCTGTGGTGACTCACTGTGATGACTCGCTGTGGTGACTCGCTGTGATGACTCGCTGTGATGACTCGCTGTGATTATTCACTGTGATGATTCACTGTGATGACTCGCTGTAGTGACTCGCTGTGGTGACTCGCTGTGATGACTCGCTGTGGTGACTCGCTGTGATGACACTCTGTGACGATTTGCTGTGATGACTGACTGTGATGACTGACTGTGATGACTTGCTGTGATGACTCACTGTAATGACTGGCTGTGATGACTGGCTGTGATGACTCACTGTGATGACTTGCTGTGATGACTCACTGTGATGACTCGTTTTGATGACTAACTGTGATGACTGGCTGTGATGACTGTGATGAATGGCTGTGATGACTCGCTGTGTTGACTGTCTGTGATGACTGTGATGGCCTCTGTGATGACTCGCTGTGTTGACTGTCTGTGATGACTGTGATGGCCCACTGTGATGAATGGCTGTGATGACTCGCTGTGTTGACTGCCTGTGATGACTCGCTGTGATGACTGTGATTACTGGCTGTGATGACTCACTGTGATGACTCGCTGTGATAACTGGCTGTGATGACCTGCTGTGATGACTCACTGTGTTGAGAGAGTTCCGTGCAGATATGATGGTTGGAGATAAACAAACTTGTTGGGTGGTAACACTTACATTAGCAGAGTGTGAGAGAGGAGCCCAGCCTGCCTGTAACCGACTGTAGGTCTGTCCGTGGACAGAGAGAGAGACAGCGCGTCTGACCCTCACATGCAGTATCACGTGACGTCACACATGCTAGTCGCTAAGTCTAGCAAGGGTCGTCTATATAAAACATATAGATGGTACTATGATATTCAGATAAGCTATATAACACATGTAGGGGACCAGCAACTATGCTGACAACTGTGATGACTCGTTTTGATGAATCGCTGTGATGATTCACTGTGATGACTAGCTATGATAAGAGAGAGAGAGAGAGAGAGAGAGAGAGAGAGAGAGAGAGAGAGAGAGAGAGAGAGAGAGAGAGAGAGAGAGAGAGAGAGAGAGAGAGAGAGACAGAGAGACAGAGAGACACAGAGAGAGAGAGAGAGAGAGAGAGAGAGAGAGAGAGAGAGAGAGAGAGAGAGAGAGAGAGAGAGAGAGAGACTATCGTATCGTGTGGTGTAAGGTGATTGCTCGTCGGATTATTGGAACGAAATCCGTCTTAGTAGACACGACCCGAATCCGGATTCACAGACGCTTGTAACATTGTCACTGTTATTCTTTGTGAAGTCGCACGAGCCAAACGTCAACAGTGGCAGTGAAACCTGTCTGATACCATGTTCTCTCAGTTGTGTTCTCTCAGTGGTTGTGTTCTCTCAGGTGTTGTGTTCTCTCAGTTATTGTGTTCTGTCAGTTGTTGTGTTCTCTCAGTTGTTGTGTTCTCTCAATTATTGTGTTCTCTCAGTTGTTGTGTTCTCTCAGCTGTGTTCTCTTAGGTGTTGTGTTCTCTCAGCTGTGTTCTCTTAGGTGTTGTGTTCTCTCAGGTGTTGTGTTCTCTCAGCTGTGTTCTCTTAGGTGTTGTGTTCTCTCAGGTGTTGTGTTCTCTCAGTTATTGTGTTCTGTCAGATGTTGTGTTCTCTCAGTTGTTGTGTTCTCTCAGTTGTGTTCTCTCAGTTGTTGTGTTCTCTCAGCTGTGTTCTCTTAGGTGTTGTGTTCTCTCAGTTGTGTTCTCTTAGGTGTTGTGTTCTCTCAGTGGTTGTGTTCTCTCAGGTGTTGTGTTCTCTCAGGTGTTGTGTTCTCTCAGTTGTGTTCTCTCAGGAGTTGTGTTCTCTCAGGAGTTGTGTTCTCTCAGTTGTTGTGTTCTCTCAGTTGTTGTGTTCTCTCAGCTGTGTTCTCTTAGGTGTTGTGTTCTCTCACTTGTGTTCTCTCAGCTGTGTTCTCTCAGCTGTTGTGTTCTCTTAGGCTTTTTTTTTCTTTTTTTTTACACAGGGTTTGACAAGGTTAAGGATCCCTAGCTTTATTGACAGCTATTTACAGGTTAAGGATTCCTAACTTTATTGGCAAGCTAAGAGCTGTTACCTACATCAGCTCATTTGAAAGCATTTTTATTGTTATGAGACATACAAGTAGGGAACAGGATGAAATTGGAGTCATCTGTGGGCCAGCATTTTCATTTGATCAACTGACTTTATCTCGTTGACATCATTATGCTGTACGAATGTGTTCCATACTCGAGCCATCCTGGGTATGTATGATCTCAGATGGAGTGATGTTCTGGAGAAGGGTACAGCCAGGGTGAAGTTGCTGCTTTCTGCCCGTCTTGTGGCATAAAAGCTTGTTTCACGTGTTGTGTTCTCTCAGTTGTTGTGTTCTCTCAGTTGTTGTGTTCTCTCAGGTGTTGTGCTCTCTCAGCTGTGTTCTCTCAGTTGTTGTGCTCTCTTAGGTGTTGTGTTCTCTCAGTTGTTGTTTTCTCAGTTGTGTTCTCTCAGGTGTTATATTTTCTCAGTTGTGTTCTCTCAGGTGATGCTTCTCTCAGGTGTTGTGTTCTCTTAGTTGTTGTGTTCTCTCAGTTGTTGTGTTCTCTCAGTTGTTGTGTTCTCTTAGTTGTGTTTCTTCAGCTGCAGTGGTCACAGTGACCTAGTGTGTGGTTGTCACTGTAACCTAGTGTGGAGGTGGTCACTGTGACCTAGTGTGTGGTGATGTTCACTGTGACCTAGTGGGTGGCTGTCACTGTAACCTAGTGTGGTGGTCACTGTGACCTAGTGTGTGGTTGTCACTAACCTAGTGTGGTGATGGTCACTCTGACCTAGTGTGTGGTTGTCACTGTAACCTAGTGTGGTGATGGTCACTGTGACCTAGTGTGGGGTGATGGTCATTATGACCTAGTGTGTGGTTGTGGTCACTGTGAAATAGTGTGTGGTGGTTGTGGTCACTGTGGTCTAGTGTGTGGGGATGATCACTATGACCTAGTGTGTGGTTGTCAGTGTAACCTAGTGTGGTGATGGTCACTGTGACCTAGTGTGTGGTGGTGGTCAGTGTGACCTAGTGTGTGGTGGTGATCGTCAGTGTGACCTAGTGTGTGGTAGTGGTGGTCGCTGTGACCTAGTGTGTGGTGATCACTGTGACCTAGTATATGGTGGTGGTGGTCACTGTGACCGAGTCTACCTGGAGAGTGTTCCAAGGGGCAATACCCCTGCGGCCTGTTCTGTGTGGATGAAAGCATGATCAATCAGGCTGTTACTGCTGGCTACACACATTCCAACTCAAAAAGCACAGCTTAATTCAGTTCCCTCTTAAAAATAACAAGTGGTCTATTGATGATCCCCCTTATGTATGATGGGAGGTTCTTGAATAGTCCTGGACCCCTTATGCTTATTGTGTTGTCAGTGTGCTCACGGTACCCGTGCTTTTCACTGAGGGTATATTGCACCGACTGCCGAGCCTCTTGTTTTCGTAGTAGTCCATTTCTGGGACCATTCCCTCTAGGATTCTTCAGGTGTAAATTATGATGTATCTTTCTCGCCTGCTTTCCAAGTCAAGGGACATTAACCTATTCCAGCACTGAAGGTTCTCTGTACATTTCTAGATCTGCAGTTTCACCTGCCCTAAAAAGTGGTTGTTATTGTACAACGGTATTCCAGCCTAGAGACAACAAGAGATATAAAGAGGATCGACACTGGCTTGTCATCCCTTGTTTTAAAGATTCTCCTTATTAATACTATAGTTTTTTAGTGGCCCTAATAATGATTCTGTTGTGATCCCTGAAACTGAGATCCTCCAACATTATCACTATGTACTTCACGTTAGCTTTTCATTCTACTGAGTGGTTAGAATTAGTTCTGTACTCAATTCTAGGCTTTATTTCCTCAAATTTTTCATAAGAAGTAAATGAAATTTGTATTCACTAAACATATTGTGTTCTGCAGCCTACTGGAAAGACTTGGTTTATATCTGATAGTTGATCTGCAGTGTCCTCAGTGGACGACGCTCGTGCAAATTCTAGTTTGGTTTACAATGATTTGCTATGATTTACCTCCCTGTCTATGTCTGATATGAAGTTAAGGAGAAGGCTGGGAGTGAGTACTTTACCTCGGGGAACACAACTTTTCACTGAGATAGCCTCTGACTTAACTGTTTACTATTACTTCTTGTGTTTTATTTGTAAGAACGTCAAAGATCCATCTGCCCACTTTTCCAGTTATTCCTTTTGCACGCATTTTGTACGCTGTTACACCATGACTGCATTGTCGAAGACTTGCAAAGTCTGTGTATACTACACCTGTTTTCTGCTTGTCTTCCAGTGCACCCAAGACCATGGCATACTTGTGTAGTACTTATGAGAGGCAGGAGCGATCTGCTCTAAACCCAAGCTGGGCTGTGCAATTGTTGGAAATCCAAGTTGATGGCGATTTTGATTCTAAGAATCATTTTAAAGATTTTTGTAATATAATGTGGAACGTTAGTGCTAGAGGTATATAATCCTTCGCTATTGTTTTACTGCAACCTGTGTGGAGTGGGACTATATCCGTTGTTTATAAAGACTGTGGGATGACCTCCGTGTCTAGGCTCCCTCTGCATAGAATATTTAAGGCGTATACCAGGGGTTTCTTGCATTTCTTAATGAACCCTGAGTTTCCTGAATCTTGTCTTGGGCAGCATGAATGGGCAGGTTGTCAATGACTTTTTAAAGTACAGTAGTGTTAAGAATATGTCAGAAATTTTAACAAGGTTTGGAGTCTTGTTCATGAGAAATTCGTTCAGATCGTCGACCTTTGTTCTGATAAACGGCTCACCAAACATAAGAGACTTCAGTATGTCATTCAGTGTTGTCATCAGTGCAAGTTCCATCATGTCTGACCAAGAACATGAATGATATTGGATGTGTTTTTTTGCTCTGCACGTAGCACGGGAGAAGAAATATTCTGGATTTTTTTTTCAATTTCATTAATTGTATTTAGCTCCCTCTGTCTCTCCTGGACTCTACCTGGAGGGTGTTCCGGGAGTCAACGCCCCCGCGGCCCAGTCCTTGACTAATGGCCGCATGCAGTCCAACGTACGAACCACAGCCAGGCTGATCAGGTACTGACCTTAGTAACTCTGACTTCAGTGACTCTGTATGATTCATTCAGTATCTTTTGTTACTTTAGCCAGTGATTCATGCATTTCAGATAGTCTAATACCCTTGAGAATCGGCCTGTGATTCTTCGTCTTCGCCTGTAGAAGAAACGTCTCTCTCTTTCTAGCCCACATCTTTTCTTTTCCTTAGTGGAATGTGTCTTGAGCATACTAGTGGTGGTGGCCACAGTGACCTAGTAGGTAGTGATGATTACTGTGATTCAGTGTGTGGTAGGGTAGTGGTTAGTGTGATTCACTGTGTGGTGGGTTAGTGGTCATTGTGACTTAGTGTGTGGTGGGTTGTGGTTACTGTGACTGTGTAGTGGGGTGGTCACTGTGACTCAGTGTGTAGTGGGGTGGTCACTGTGACTCAGTGTGTAGTAGGGTGGTCATTATGACTCATTATGCAGTGAGGAGGTCACTGTGACTCATTGTGTAGTGGTGTGGTGGTTACTGTGACTGTGGTAGGTTGGTGGTCACTGTGACTCACTGTGTGGTGGGGATGGTGGTACTGTGTGTGGTGGGGATGGTGGTTACTGTGTGTGGTGGGGTGGTGGTCACTGTGACTCAGTGTGTGATGGGGTGGTGGTTACTGTGTGCGGTGGGGTGGTGGTCACTGTGACTCACTGTGTGGTGGGGTGGTGGTTACTGTGTGCGGTGGGGTGATGGTCACTGTGACTCACTGTATGGTGGGGTGGGGGTTACTGTGTGTGGTGGGGTGGTCACTGTGACTCACTGTGTGGTGGGTTGGTCACTGTGACTCATTGTGTGGTGGGATGGTGGCTACTGTGACTCACTGTGTGGTGGGGTGGTCACTGTGACTCATTGTGTGGTGGGATGGTGGCTAATGTGACTCACTGTGTGGTGGGGTGGTCACTGTGACTCATTGTGTGGTGGGATGGTGGCTACTGTGACTCACTGTGTGGTGGGGTGGTGGTTACTGTGACTCATTGTAGGGTGGTGGTCACTATGACTCATTGTGTGGTGGGGTGGAGGTCACTGTGACTCTGTGTTAAAGACAGTCATTGTGACTCATTGTGTGGTGGGGTGGTGGTCACTGTGACTCACTGTGTTAAAGGCAGTCATTGTGACCCAGTCTGTGGTGGTGGGAGGAGGAACAGTAACTAATTTAGGATCGACCTGCCTTTGTTAAGCGAGAGTGGAAGGTAAACTATAGTGTTACTACATCAAGAGTCAGTAAGTGGAGGTAAACTGTAGTGTTACTACATCAAGAGTCAGTAAGTGGAGGTAAACTGTAGTGTTACTACATCAAGAGTCAGTAAGTGGAGGTAAACTGTAGTGTTACTACATCAAGAGTCAGTAAGTGGAGGTAAACTGTAGTGTTACTACATCAAGAGTCAGTAAGTGGAGGTAAACTGTAGTGTTACTACATCAAGAGTCAGTAAGTGGAGGTAAACTGTAGTGTTACTACATCAAGAGTCAGTAAGTGGAGGTAAACTGTAGTGTTACTACATCAAGAGTCAGTAAGTGGAGGTAAACTGTAGTGTTACTACATCAAGAGTCAGTAAGTGGAGGTAAACTGTAGTGTTACTACATCAAGAGTCAGTAAGTGGAGGTAAACTGTAGTGTTACTACATCAAGAGTCAGTAAGTGGAGGTAAACTGTAGTGTTACTACATCAAGAGGCAGTAAGTGGAGGTAAACTGTAGTGTTACTACATCAAGAGTCAGTAAGTGGAGGTAAACTGTAGTGTTACTGCATCAAGAGTCAGTAAGTGGAGGTAAACTGTAGTGTTACTACATCAAGAGTCAGTAAGTGGAGGTAAACTGTAGTGTTACTACATCAAGAGTCAGTAAGTGGAGGTAAACTGTAGTGTTACTACATCAAGAGTCAGTAAGTGGAGGTAAACTGTAGTGTTACTACATCAAGAGTCAGTAAGTGGAGGTAAACTGTAGTGTTACTACATCAAGAGTCAGTAAGTGGAGGTAAACTGTAGTGTTACTACATCAAGAGTCAGTAAGTGGAGGTAAACTGTAGTGTTACTGCATCAAGAGTCAGTAAGTGGAGGTAAACTGTAGTGTTACTACATCAAGAGTCAGTAAGTGGAGGTAAACTGTAGTGTTACTACATCAAGAGTTAGTAAGTGGAGGTAAACTGTAGTGTTACTACATCAAGAGTCAGTAAGTGGAGGTAAACTGTAGTGTTACTACATCAAGAGTCAGTAAGTGGAGGTAAACTGTAGTGTTACTACATCAAGAGTCAGTAAGTGGAGGTAAACTGTAGTGTTACTACATCAAGAGTCAGTAAGTGGAGGTAAACTGTAGTGTTACTACATCAAGAGTCAGTAAGTGGAGGTAAACTGTAGTGTTACTACATCAAGAGTCAGTAAGTGGAGGTAAACTGTAGTGTTACTACATCAAGAGTCAGTAAGTGGAGGTAAACTGTAGTGTTACTACATCAAGAGTCAGTAAGTGGAGGTAAACTGTAGTGTTACTACATCAAGAGTCAGTAAGTGGAGGTAAACTGTAGTGTTACTACATCAAGAGTCAGTAAGTGGAGGTAAACTGTAGTGTTACTACATCAAGAGTCAGTAAGTGGAGGTAAACTGTAGTGTTACTACATCAAGAGTCAGTAAGTGGAGGTAAACTGTAGTGTTACTACATCAAGAGTCAGTAAGTGGAGGTAAACTGTAGTGTTACTACATCAAGAGTCAGTAAGTGGAGGTAAACTGTAGTGTTACTACATCAAGAGTCAGTAAGAGACACACTGAGGCAGTAAAGTCTTCACCAGTACATTCTTTATCTTGTGTTAGTAATAATATGTCAGGTTGACATTTACGATAATAATAATATATTTTCCTCTTGCTACAAGTGTCACATCTGAGCCGGCGACTCCATACAGAGCCGAGTACAAGTGTCACATCTGAGCCGGCGACTCCATACAGAGCCGAGTACAAGTGTCACATCTGAGCCGGCGACTCCATACAGAGCCGAGTACAAGTGTCACATCTGAGCCGACGACTCCATACAGAGCCGAGTACAAGTGTCACATCTGAGCCGACGACTCCATACAGAGCCGACTACCTGCCCACTTCCCTTTCAGACAAGATCTATGTTCAACACGCTGTCTTATACATCTTAAAAGTTCCGCGGTACATATTTCTTAGTTAATGAAGTTGTTCATTTGAACATTTACTCTCAGAGATAGTTTCTAAAAAAATTCTTGAATACTACGGTGCTCATCACCAACTCCATGGCTGAGGGACTGATCACCTCACCTTTTGTATGTAGTTCTACTATCTTCCCATTATGTCTTTAAATTTGTGTTGATCAATCCACTGGATGGCGCAACGTCTACAAATAAAGATACCCAAATGTTGTATATGTGTCTAATACTTCATCTTGTAGGTATTACATACCATTCATGTACAAGTCATCATGCTTGGTCTTCCGGACTGTACGAATTAAGGAGCCTCTCTGGCAGTGAGAGGCTGATTAGTGAACAGAGTCTGGAGGCTTCACCAGTCCCTGTTCTGAACCACCTGCACAGGATTAGCACTGAGGGACAGTGTGAGTCGTGGAGGCGACAGTTGTCATGAGGTTCTATCATAACACAGGCAAGGTAGTTGTTTTCATGAGTTAAGTCAGCGGCAGTCTGGCGTGAAAATAAAACACTTGGAGAGTCTTGAGGTTAATTGCGTTAAAATACATCATAACCAAATCATTGCAATAGCGAAGATTTGCTGGTGGCCGAGTGTTAAGACCAACCAGTATTATTATTATTATTATAATCAAGGGGGAAGCGCTAAACCCGGTTAAGACCAGTGGATCTGCTCTGTGGATGCTGGCTCGCTCTACACAACTCTTGACAAAAACAAAAAAATGTTTTAGTTTCATGATGTTATGGAATTTCATTAATTTATTTATTTGTCCACATCGACTGTTTCCCCGCACTATAAGGTGACCTAAAGAAGGAAACATATTGACCATCACGCAGTCCCTTGCTGTCTTTCCAGACACGCACGAACTTGATTCAAAGAAACCTTCAACACGCCACAATCTCGCTCGTCCTTCAAACTGCAGACACTGAACTTCCCACCAGGTTCAGGTAGGTTTGCAAGGACGGGTCCTGGCCAGGGTCTTCGCCATGTGGTGCCCCGGCAATGGCTTCCGAAGGAGTGTCGGAGTTCCTACAAGTGATGTACCATTTACAGCCCTGTTGTGGGGGTAGCTCTGAGAGTCTTCTTCAGCACAAGCGGTGTATCAGTTAGCTACGATCGTCGTAGACACCTTGTAGCTGGGGTACAGCAATTCTTCGTTTCAAGTGGTGTCTTGGGTCCAATGTGCACGATGGTGTGAGTTATCTCCAACTTAGACTCGTCTGCTACCTTCCCCATTCACATAGAGCACGTAGGGAGTAACAGAGGTGCTGACGCAGGAGTTAGGGTTAAATCTCTGGTATCTCAGGGCAGATGTTCTCCATGGTATGAGGTTCTTAACTCTCATAAGCCCTGCTTCCACTTGATCCACTCCCGGTACTCGGAGCGGGAGCCAGAGGAACTCAGGAGGTCCTCTGGGGGCGGAACTTCCCACTTCCACAACTCATACTCAAACAACTACTACGACTACTACTACTACTACTACTACTACTACCACCACTACTGTTGCGATTACTACCACTACTTCTACCATCACTACTACTACTACTTCTACCACTACTACTACTACTACTACTACTACCACCACCATCACCACTACTACTACTATTACCACCACTACTACTACTACCACCGCCACTACCACTACTACTACCACCACCAATACTACTACTATTACTTATAATACTACTACTGCTACTACTACTCCATGATCAACTGCACACTTATTTTAATCATACTTATTATCAAACTATTACAAACTACTTTTTCTTATTTTAAACATTCATGAATCAAAGCTTAACCGCACTGTTAAAGCTCTCCCCAGCAGTGTTTATTAAGAGTGCTGTGTTGTAAGCCTGAGGTGATGTAAGCTTTACGATTATTATTATTATAATCAAGGGGAAGCGCTAAACCCGTAGGATTATACAGCGGTAAGCTTCACGAGGTCTTCAGCGGCGCACAACATACTATTCTTTGCAAATTACAAACAGCCCCTTCCTGGTGGACAAATTATATAGTGGGTAGCGGTGGTGGTGGAGCCGTTCAATACTGGACGTAATCTTCACGCTCCCTCACTCACACTAGTTGTTGTCTTATTGCAATTTATTCCCCGAATCTGAGAAAACCTGAACGTAGATTACACAAGGCGAAGTTCAACATTATGTGGAATTTTTGTCTGGGCATATATCGAGACACTGGAGTGGGTGGATTTTGGGGAAGATTAGGAGTGAATGGAGAAAGTCTGGGGTTGTTCATAGGCTTAGCTAATCGTCATGGAAGTACACAGCTGTGTAAAGATGATCGTACACACCTGCGTACACACACAAACACGCAATTAATCAGAGTTAATTCATAAATATTCTCCCTCAGTAGGCTCATCACGACAACATTCACCATGTAAATGAGGTGAAGATTTCAACACCAGCGTGGGATCCATAACTCCTCCAACACACAAACAATCTCGTGAAGGTGCAGATGTCTGCCACCAGGTAAATGAGTTTAAGACCCTGAAATATTAGTACAAGCTTTAAGAGGTGAGCCTCGCAAGACTGTCATCACGAAAGAAGAGAGGAGACATAGGCACAACTTAGAAAATAATCACTTGTATTGAGAAAGGTAGACAGACTGGGGCGGGACCAGAATAAGGAGTCAGAAGACATTTAAAAAGAAAACGAGTGAAAGAAACGTCCCCCCCAAAAATAACTTGAGTGCACATGTGTACGTACAACAAAGCTGTGTGCACACAGCGGAGCTGCGCACGCACAGAACAGGTGTACACACACGAAACACAATTGTATTCACACAGCTTTGAAGAGGTCATGTGTGTTTATGTGTAAATATTAGTCTCCCTGCTGCACCGCCTAATTTATCCTCCTTAACAACATTTTAATTACAAGACAGCTTGCTAAACACACAATGTAATATACGATATACTATTCGATATACTGTATATATTGTATGGTATACTATATGATATACTGTATGATATACTATATATACTGTATGATATACTATATATACTGTATGATATACTATATGATATACTATACGATATAACACACACTGGTCAGATAATAAATACAACAACTAGGCTTCGATTATTTTGCTCTCGTCTTGAAGACCCAAAGTTGACGTGTTGATGGTGCATTGATTTATGTTATGTTGTTGCATGCAACTGTGTTGTGTTGCTGTGTTGTGTTGTGTTGCTGCATGCAACTGTGTTGTGTTGCTGTGTTGTGTTGTGTTGCTGCTGCATGCAACTGTGTTGTGTTGCTGTGTTGTGTTGTGTTGCTGTGTTGTGTTGCTGTGTTGTGTTGCTGTGTTGTGTTGCTGTGTTGTGTTGCTGTGTTGTGTTGTGTTGCTGTGTTGTGTTGCTGTGTTGTGTTGCTGTGTTGTGTTGTGTTGCTGCATGTAACTGTGTTGTGTTGCTGTGTTGTGTTGTGTTGCTGCATGCAACTGTGTTGTGTTGCTGTGTTGTGTTGTGTTGCTGCATGCAACTGTGTTGTGTTGCTGTGTTGTGTTGTGTTGCTGCATGCAACTGTGTTGTGTTGCTGTGTTGTGTTGTTGCATGCAACTGTGTTGTGTTGCTGTGTTGTGTTGTGTTGCTGCATGCAACTGTGTTGTGTTGCTGTGTTGTGTTGTGTTGCTGCATGCAACTGTGTTGTGTTGTGTTGCTGTGTTGTGTTGTGTTGCTGCATGCAACTGTGTTGTGTTGCTGTGTTGTGTTGTGTTGCTGTGTTGTGTTGTGTTGCTGCATGCAACTGTGTTGTGTTGCTGTGTTGTGTTGCTGTGTTGTGTTGCTGTGTTGTGTTGTGTTGCTGCATGCAACTGTGTTGTGTTGCTGCATGCAACTGTGTTGTGTTGCTGTGTTGTGTTGTGTTGCTGTGTTGTGTTGTGTTGCTGCATGCAACTGTGTTGTGTTGTGTTGCTGCATGCAACTGTGTTGTGTTGCTGCGTACAAATGTGTTGTGTTGTGTTGCTGCGTGCAACTGTGCGTTGTTGTTGTGTTGCTGCATGCAACTATGTTGTTGCTGTGTGCAACTGTGTTGTGTTGTACTGCTGCGTGCAACTGTCTTGTGTTGCTTCGTGCAACTGTGTTGTGTTGCTGCGTGTAACTGTGTTGTGTTGCTGCGTGCAACTGTGTTGTGTTGTTGTGTTGCTGCGTGCAACTGTGTTGTGTTGTACTGCTGCGTGCAACTGTGTTGTGTTGTACTGCTGCGTGCAACTGTCTTGTGTTGCTTCGTGCAACTGTGTTGTGTTGCTGCGTGTAACTGTGTTCTGTTGTTGTGTTGCTGCGTGTAACTGTGTTGTGTTGCTGCGTGTAACTGTGTTGTGTTGTTGCGTTGCTGCGTGCAACTGTGTTGTGTTGCTGTGTGTAACTGTGTTGTGTTGCTGCGTGTAACTGTGTTGTGTTGCTGCGTGTAACTGTGTTGTGTTGCTGCGTGTAACTGTGTTGTGTTGCTGCGTGCAACTGAGTTGTGTTGTGTTGCTGCGTGCAACTGTGTTGTGTTGTACTGCTGCGTGCAACTGTCTTGTGTTGCTTCGTGCAATTGTGTTGTGTTGCTGCGTGTAACTGTGTTGTGTTGCTGCGTGCAACTGTGTTGTGTTGCTGCGTGCAACTGTGTTGTGTTGCTGCGTGCAACTGTGTTGTGTTGCTGCATGCAACTGTGTTGTGTTGCCGCATGCAACTGTGTTGTGTTGTGCTGCTGCGTGCAACTGCGTTGTGTTGCTGCGTGCAACTGTGTTGCTGCATGCAACTGTGTTGTGCTGCTGCTTGCAACTGTGTTGTGTTGCTGCGTGCAACTGTGTTGTGTTGCTGCATGCAACTGTGTTGTGTTGCTGCATGCAACTGTGTTGTGTTGCTGCATGCAACTGTGTTGTGTTGCTGCATGCAAATGTGTTGTGTTGCTGCGTGCAACTGTGTTGTGTTACTGTGTGCAACTGTGTTGTGTTGCTGCATGCAACTGTGTTGTGTTGTGCTGCTGCGTGCAACTGTGTTGCGTTGCTGCGTGCAACTGTGTTGTGTTGCTGCATGCAACTGTGTTGTGTTGTGCTGCTGCGTGCAATTGTGTTGTGTTGCTGCGTGCAACTGTGTTGTGTTACTGTGTGCAACTGTGTTGTGTTGCTGCATGCAACTGTGTTGTGTTGTGCTGCTGCGTGCAACTGTGTTGTGTTGCTGCGTGCAACTGTGTTGTGTTACTGTGTGCAACTGTGTTGTGTTGCTGCATGCAACTGTGTTGTGTTGCTGCGTGCAACTGTGTTGTGTTGCTGCGTGCAACTGTGTTGTGTTACTGTGTGCAACTGTGTTGTGTTGCTGCATGCAACTGTGTTTTGTTACTGTGTGCAACTGTGTTGTGTTACTGTGTGCAACTGTGTTGTGTTGCTGCGTGCAACTGTGTTGTGATACTGTGTGCAACTGTGTTGTGTTGCTGCATGCAACTGTGTTGTGTTGCTGCGTGCAACTGTGTTGTGTTGCTGCGCGTAACTGTGTTGTGTTACTGCGTGCAACTGTGTTGTGTTGCTGCGTGCAACTGTGTTGTGTTGCTCCGCGTAACTGTGTTGTGTTACTGTGTGCAACTGTGTTGTGTTACTGCGTGCAACTGTGTTGTGTTACTGCGTGCAACTGTGTTGTGTTACTGCGTGCAACTGTGTTGTGTTACTGCATGCAACTGTGTTGTGTTGCTGCATGCAACTGTGTTGTGTTGCTGCATGCAACTGTGTTGTGTTGCTGCGTGCAACTGTGTTGTGTTGCTGCACACAGCTGTGTTGTATCTCGAGACTTCTCTAGTCTACTAATGATCGTTTCTCAAAAATTTCTTTTCCCCGTCTTCTTACAAATATCAAAATTATTATTACTAGTATTCATGCACTCCTTTTCCCAATTTCACTTCCTGCCAGCAAGTTCAACGAACCCGGACAACCAGTTTTCCGAATTTACACCCAGTAGTTTTACAAAGGTTCTCTTCAAAGACTAACATAACTCCCCCACAATAGTGTTATGTGAAGACTAAAAGCTGCATGGTGTTGATGGTACATAAGGGTTGCCAATTGTGAGCCGTAGCAGCTTGACCGTGGCACGGACCAGACACGTACTCATCCAAGCACTGACCCAATAGCTATGTTGGACCACACACACACACACACACACACACACACACACACACACACACACACACACACACACACACACACACACACACACACACACACACACACACACACACACACATATATATATATATATATATATATATATATATATATATAAATTATATATATATATATATAAATATATATATATATATATATATATATATATATATATATATATATATATATATATATATATATATATATATATATATATATATATATATATATATATATATATATATATATGCAAAACAACCACTGTGAAAGAATAGAGAAATTCCAAGCGCTTTCGTGACTACTCACATTATCAAGGAACTATGAAAGTAAAGCATCAAAGGAAGGTATATAAGGGGTCTAGCCAACACCTCACTATCAGATCCCACAACAGTTAAACACCTGACACGCGACTCATAAGAAAAGGAACACTGCAGCAGGCCCGCCGGCCCAACTAGATAGGTCCTTCACACAACCCACCAACAAACTATTCTACCCAAGAAATAAGAAATTTTAAAAATTATTATTTGTCCAGTGTATTATTAAATTCTTCCCAAATTCTATTGATTATAAATGGATCTAATTTATATAAACCAAAGGAAATATTCATATTGTCAAAACTGCTTTTTATGAAACAAGATTCAATTATATTCCTGTCGACCATGGACTTGCTTGATACTACTTTCTCAACTTTTTGAAAATCAATTGGATGGTTAAAATCTCTTACATGAATAAATAGAGCATTGGAATCTTGTCCAGTTCTAATGCTATATTTATGTTGTTTTAATCTTAGTTCGAGATTTTTACCAGTTTGACCGTAATAAACTTTATCGCAAATTTTACAAGGAATCTTATAGACACACCCATCAGCATTTTGGGGGGAATTCTTCATCAAAAGTTTTTTTACTGTATCAAGATTTTTAATACAACTTTAATATTAAAAGTCTTAAGAAGAGAAGGCATATCAACCAAGTTTTCATGGTAAGGGAGAACCAACATATTTTTAGTTGAATAAGGCTGGTTGTCCCTTTTTGGATTGTATAAAGTATTTCTAGCAACTTTAAAAGATTTATCAATTACATTTCTTGGGTATTTCAAATCATTACCTATTTCATAAATTTTGGATATTTCTTCATCTATGAACTCTGGACTACAAATTCGTAAAGCTCTCAAAAACATTGATGAGAAAACAGACAGTTTAACTCTATCTTGATGCGAAGAATAATAGTGGACATAGGAACAGTTATTTGTAGGTTTTCTGTAAATTTTAAATTTGAATTCATTATTACCCTTAATAATTAAAACATCTAGAAAAGGCAATTAGTTATTTTCTTCAAACTCAACAGTAAAGTTTATAGAATGGGCTAAGCTATTTAATTTGCCAAGGAAATGGTGTATATCTACATTTTTGGGCATAAGACACAAAATATCATCAACATATCTGAACCATTTAGCTCTATTAGGGAGGATTGTGTTAAGCAACCTTGTTTCAAAAAATTCCATGTATAGGTTACTAAGAACAGGTGAAAGAGGATTTCCCATTGCCATACCAAACTTCTGAGTGTAAAACTTATCATTAAATACAAATTTTGCATTAACAATGCAAAGTTTAATAAGTTTAATGATAGTAGGAACTGGCAATGGTAAATCATAGTTAACGAGTTCTTCAGATAAGAAACTTAATAAATCATCAACACGAACTTTCGTAAACAAGGAAGTAACATCAAAACTAACCATGTTAATATCATTTAAGCCAGTCAAGGAGCTTAATTTATCAACTAAGTCTATGTTGTTTTTAACATTAAAGTTATAAATTTTTCCTTTGATGCTTTACTTTCATAGTTCCTTGATAATGTGAGTAGTCACGAAAGCGCTTGGAATTTCTGTATTCTTTCACAGTGGTTGTTTTGCATATTCTGAAATCACCTGTTTACTGTGATCTTATTGCATATATATATATATATATATATATATATATATATATATATATATATATATATATATATATATATATATATATATATATATATATTCTACTCCTGTTATACCATTTGAGGTCATGTTATGGCATATTATTCTTTGGTCGCATTTGTTAGCTGCCTTTATGAAGTCCGTCTAGCTCACATAAGTTCTTTGTTTTTCTTTGAAAGACTTCCGTAATTGTATCACAATGATCTAATAGTTGTGACCTATGATTTTCTCTCTCTGATTCTATGTTGACGTGGGTTGTGTAAGTCACGCTTTTCCATAAAATCAGTAACTTGGTGTGTCTTTCCAAAGAGTTTTACGATGTGTGACGCTAGGGTTACTGGCTCGTAGGGGGTGGCACCAAGGGGTGGCACCAAGGGGCGGCACCAAGGGGCGGCTTACAGAGGTGGTACCAAGGGGTTTCATCAAGTGACGCCACCAAGGGGTAACACCAAGGGAAAGCTTGCAGAGTTAGCACCAAGAGGCGGCTTGCAGGGGCTTCAGCCTCATCCCAAAAAAGAATTTCCCCAGCCGCCTTTTTAGAGAGGATCCGTGTCTGCAGTTTCTAAAACTGCGATGTGGAACATAATGGAATAACATGACCTAGCTTTTGTTAGCACAATGTAATTATCATCTAGAATGGGCACCCCACCACTATGTCATGTCATGACAAAGAGCCAGGTCATGGTTTTTCCCTGACGGATAAACTAACAACAATACTCACTGAGTGGGCTGACATCCACATCTGTTATGGCGTGTTGTTTACCAGATTCATTTCTGTGTTAGTGGTAGTTTTTAAATATGCAGATTTTCATTAGATTTCATGTATTTTACATTTTTTTAAAGCCTGCATAAACCCTGTCTATTTAATCAGGAAACATTCACCCGATTCATAATCAAATAAATGAAATCGTTCCCCTCTGGCTGACAAGTAGAAATATGTATTTGCATTTATACAGGGGCAAATCTAATGGTCAGATATAGAGGTGCAAATCTGAGGGTCAAGTATATAGATGCCAATCTAAGGAGGTCTAACAAAACATACTTGACAAGGCTATTAGGCCTTCTTTTGTTTTCATATTACAAAACCTATCGTCCAGCTGTTATGCTTATCGTTAGATGAAGTTTAGTGGCTCCCACTCTCCTCAACATAAACGTGACCCCTCAGATTTGCCTCTGCATAATCCCAGAATCTCACTCTCCTGTACTGCTGAAGAGGATCTCAGACAGATCAATTTTTTCTCAGGTCACTAGTCTCTCTAGGCAGGAATATTGCTGTGCAATGTATACTAACGGCCCCCTTTAAGGCATGTAAAATTCCTGAATTGGAAAATGTACAGGGATCCTTCACAGTTCGTATAAAATAAGTCAAGCACTTAAACTGCTAGGAGCTCGTGAGGTCCCTAGAAAAGTACTCCTTAGAGCGTAGGCGAGAAAGATACATCATAATCTATATCTTGAAAATACTAGTGGGATTCGTCTCAAACCTGCACACCAAAACTACTCCTTACGGACACAAGAGGCTTGGCAGGCGGTGCAGGACGCCTCCAGTGTTAAGCAGGGGAGCGATGAGTACACTGAGAGAGAACTCAGTAAGTGTAAAAAGACCATGACTCTTCAACTTCCTTCCTCCAACAAACCTCTGGCTCTCTTCAAAAGGGAACTCGACAAACTCCTCAGACAGCTCCTGATCAGCCGGGTTGTGGTGCATACTCGTACGTTGGACTACAGGGCGACGGGCACTTACAGCTTGACTGATCAGGCCAGTAACCAGGAGGCCTGGTCTGGGACCGGGCTCAGGGGCAGTGATCTCCTGAAGCGACGATCTCACCATACGAACGTCTCTCATTAAAAACTACTAAAATACCACTTAAGTGGTTTTTGCAATTACCACTTTTATTACCAATTAAAATAAAGAATATTAATGTCGTATAAGTGGGAGAGTAACGCCGAGGACAACGTCACTCAGGACTTTACCCGAGAAATCTAATCAAACTGAACAGTGTTACTAAATGTTGTACACGTGTCCGTAACGTAACATTCTTCACTACTCACGACCTACTGAAAGGATATTATCATTTGATAAGTGATATACTTGAGCAACATTTTATATGTTGTTTCTGCAAACGTTTCGTCAGCCAGTGGCTTCTTCAGTCCAATACAGAGGAAAAAACGGTAGAAGATGAGGAGTCTGAGGTAATCAGTCCCTTACTCTGGAGTCGACCAGTCCACCAGTCTTGATACAGCTAGTACAGTCCTAGCTGAAATCATTTACATACTACTATATAGAAAGTCTCTGGCTATGCAGAGGATTTCTGGCAAATTAGGTTAATTTTCTCCCCCAGGATGCGACCCACAACAGTCGACTAACACCCAGGTATCTACTTACTAAGTGACCAGGGACAGCAGGTGTAAGGAACACGCCCAACGTTTCGCCTGTGCCGGGATCAATTCCCGGACCCTCAGTGTGTGAGGTAAGGAAGCTACCGACCAAGCCACGGCCACCCACTACATACGGTGGATTGAACAGTGAGACACTTATGCAACGTATAACAACATATGGGAAGATTCCCATATGTTGCATAAGTGTCTCAGTCTTCAACTTGTCGATTTTCAAACCATTTATCACATATGTGGGATTACTCAAATAGTCTGTTTATCCTGACAGATCTGCCACTAGTTATAACTACAGTCACTCAGTTGATGCTCAGTGTTACCTTCATACACGTTATTGAAGCTATACCTGGAGAGTATACGTGGGGAGTATACCTGGAGAGTATACGTGGGGAGTATACCTGGAGAGTATACGTGGGGAGTATACCTGGAGAGTATACGTGGGGAGTATACCTGGAGAGTATACGTGGGGAGTATACCTGGAGAGTATACGTGGGGAGTATACCTGGAGAGTATACGTGGGGAGTATACCTGGAGAGTATACATGGAGAATATACCTGGAGAGGGTTTTGGGGGTGAACGCCCCCGCTGTCAGGTCTGTGACCAGGCCTCATAATAATTACATTTCTATAACAGACGAATGTAACTCAACCAGAACAACATCGTTGATCCTAAAAAAAAGATAACGTGTTGTGTTTATAGACCTAAAATTTACTTTAAGTTCGTAAAGAGAGTAAAGCTGTATAAAAGAAAGACAACTTGATAAAGACAACTTGACGAAGACAACTTGATAAAGACAACTTGACGAAGACAACTTGATAAAGACAACTTGACGAAGACAACTTGATAAATGCAGCTTGATAGAGGCAACTTGATAAAGAGACCTTGATGAAAACAACTTTTAGTAAACTTGAGAACGACAACTTGAGAACGACAACTTGAGAACGACAACTTGAGAACAACTTGAGAACGACAACTTGAGAACAACTTGAGAACGACAACTTGAGAACAACTTGAGAACGACAACTTGAGAACAACTTCAGAACGACAACTTGAGAAGTGGTGCCACCACGCTCACTTGGGTGGTAAGGTAAGTGGTGCCACCACGCTCACTTGGGTGGTAAGGTAAGTGGTGCCACCACGCTCACTTGGGTGGTAAGGTAAGTGGTGCCACCACGCTCACTTGGGTGGTAAGGTAAGTGGTGCCACCACGCTCACTTGTCCTGTACTCTCAACATTGACAGTGTCTTACTCCATGTATAGTACTAGTAATGTTACTACCAGGTGTTGCCCAGGATGTTTCATGACAATGAGGAACCCAATAAACTCGTTCAGAACCCAACAAACTCTTGCAGAACCCAACAAACTCTTGAGGAACCCAACAAACTCTTGAGGAACCCAACAAACTCGTTCAGTACCCAACAAACTCTTGCAGAACCCAACAAACTCTTGAGGAACCCAACAAACTCGTTCAGAACCCAACAAACTCTTGCGGAATCCCGCATGTTTACACGGAGCCTCAACCAACTCTTAAAAAACTTACCAAGCTCCCGCGAAACCCTTTGGAAACCAGTTTGAAAATCCCGTGTCTAACTCACCGACCCACACAAGGTTATACCGAGAAACGCATATATATCTCCCAATGCATATTAACCCAGAATTTATTATCCTGCCTATTTTAGGCATGAAGGTATTACTGAGTGTTGGTATACAGGCTATTTAATGACCCCCTGTGTAGTTAACACTGGCATGAAGTCTATTAAAACCCGGTAGACTTACCCAGTTATCGAGTGTCGCTGACAGGTGACCTGAATTTTTGACCGCGTTCCCTTACATTTATTCTCAGCCTCTAATTCCCGTATTTAGCTCATTTCTTTATCCTCATATGAGTATAGATCTTCAATAATTCCTCGCTTGCTCCATGGTATAAACTCGCCTCACTAACATTCTTCTTACGAATACTTGCTGACTCCACCGGATTTTTCCATTAACCAGATTTTTTCTCTTTTGTTTTTCTTTCGTTTACTAGGCTTCTAGATTTGGTGATTTTTTCTTGTTGGTGCTCCCTGTCGATTGTTGGTGAAGTGCTCTTGATCCTAGGCACTGGTGAAGCATCAGCCTTGCCTCGAAGCTGTCCTGATGACCTCCCGTTCTCAAGCAGGTGAGTGACCTCTTATCTGTGACGCACTTGAGCATGTTGAAGATGATTATGATGATAAGGATGGTGATTATGACAATGTTATATAATGAGGATGATAATAAAATAATAATAATAATAATTTTGTCCATTTAACTGACGGATAATTATCTGGTTCCTAGGCATTGATACACCTGTGAACACCTGAGATGATGTGTGAAGCTGCATGAACCGGGAACCTTGTGTGTGTGTGTACTCACCTATTTGTGGTTGCAGGGGTCGAGTCACAGCTCCTGGCCCCGCCTCTTCGCTGTGTGTGTGTGTACTCACCTAATTGTGGTTGCAGGGGTCGAGACTCAGCTCCTGGCCCCGCCTCTTCACTGGTGCTACTAGGTCCCCTCTCTCCCTGCTCCATGAGCTTTATCATACCTCATCTTAAAGCTATGTATGGTTCCTGCCTCCACTACCTCATCTGCTAGACTATTCCACTTCCTGACAACTCTATGACTGAAGAAATACTTCCTAACATCCTTTTGACTCATCTGAGTCTTCAACTTCCAATTGTGACACCTTGTTTCTGTGTCCCCTCTCTGGAACATCCTGTCTTTGTCCACCTTGTCTATTCCACGCAGTATTTTGTACATCGTTATCATGTCTCCTTTAACCCTCCTGTCCTCCAGTGTCGTCAGGACAATTTCCCTTACCATTTCTTCGTAGGACATTTCCCTTAGCTCAGGAACTAACCTTGTCGCAAACCTTTGCACTTTCTCTAATTTCTTGACGTGCTTGATCAAGTGTGAGTTCCAAACAGGTGCTGCATACTCCAGTATGGGCCTGACGTACACAATGTATAGTGTCTTGAACGATTCCTTACTAAGGTATCGGAACGCAATTCTCAGGTTTGCCAGGCACCCATATGCTGCAGCAGTTATCTGGTTGATGTGTGCTTCCGGAGACGCGCTCGGTGTTATGCTCACCCCAAGATCTTTCTCCTTGAGCGAGGTTTGCAGTCTTTGGCCAACTAGCCTATGCTCCGTCTGCGGTCTTCTTTGACCTTCCACGATCTTCATGACTTTGCATTTGGCAGGGTTAAATTCGAGAAGCCAGTTGCTGGACCAGGTGTCCAGTCTGTCCAGGTCTCCTTGTAGTCCTGCCTGATCCTCATCTAATTTAATTCTCCTCATTAACTTCACATCATCTGCGAACAGGGACACTTCTGAGTCTAACCCTTCCATCATGTCGTTCACATAAACCAGAAATTGCACTGGTCCTAGGACCAATCCCTGTGGGACCCGGCTCGTCACAGGTGCCCACTGTGATACCTCATCACGTACCATGATTCGTTGTTGCCTCCCTGTCAGGTATTCTCTGATCCATTGCAGTGCGCTTCCTGTTACATGCGCCTGATCCTCTAGCTTCTGCACTAATCTCCTGCTAGGAACTGTGTCGAAGCCTTCCTGCAGTCCAAGAAGATGCAATCAACCCACCCCTCTCTCTCTCGTGTCTTACTTCCGCTACTTTATCATAAAACTCCAGTAGGTTTGTGACGAAGGAGTTGCCTTCCATAAATCCGTGCTGGTTTGCGTTTATACTCTTGTTCCGTTCCAGGTGCTCCACCACTCCCCTCCTGATAATCTTCTCCATGACTGTGTGTGTGTGTGTGTGTGTGTGTGTGTGTGTGTGTGTGTGTGTGTGTGTGTGTGTGTGTGTGTGTGGGAAAGAGAGAGAGAGAGAGAGAGAGAGAGAGAGAATGTGTGTGTGTGTGTGTGTGTGTGTGTGTGTGTGTGTGTGTGTGTGTGTGTGTGTGTGTGTGTGAGAGAGAGAGAGAGAGTGAGGGGAGCAGCAGTCTGGTGGTTGAACAATAATATGCCACACAGCAGCCAGGAGGGAATGCCAATTTTTTAACTTTATATTCTTACCCTCTCAGTAATTATCTTGTAAATCCACACCCTCACTCCACCTCTCTCTCTCTCTCTCTCTCTCTCTCTCTTGTGTCGAGTCACACTCTTTGTAACGTACACACACACACACACACACACACACACACACACACACACACACACACACACACACTCACACACACACACACACACAGGAGTGGCACGAAAGAGTCACAGAGACATCACCGGACATCATAGCTCTCACAGAAACCAAGGTTGCAGGTATGATAACAGATGCCATCTTTCCAACGGGATACCAGATCCTGAGGAAAGACAGAGGGAACAGGGGAGGGGGGGGTGGAGGAGTGGCACTGCTGATCAAAAACCGATGGAATTTTGATGAGCTGGAGAGAGGAGACAGCGGAGAAGCAAGCGATTACATAGCAGGAACGCTTCACTCTGGAGGTCCCAAAGTGGTAATTGCAGTGATGTATAGCTCACCACAGAACAGCAGGAGGCCAAGGCAAGAGTATGATGAGAGTAATAGAGCGATGGTTGACAAACTGGCTGCAGTGCCAAAAGAGCTCATGCATGCAGGGCAAAGCTCCTGATCATGGGTGACTTTAACCACAAAGAAATCGATTGGGAAAACTTGAAGCCACATGGGGGCCAAGACACATGGAGGGCTAAGATGATGGAGGTGGTACTGGAAAACCTCATGTACCAACACGTAAGGGACACTACAAGAGAGAGAGAGAGAGAGAGGAGAGGATGAATTAATAAGACTGGACCTAGTATTCACCTTGAGTAGTGCAGATATTGAGGACATCACATATGAAAGACCCCTTGGGGCCAGCGATCATGTGGTTGTAAGCCTCGAATACACAGTAGAGCTACAAGTGGAGGGGGAAGCAGGAAGGCCTGAGCGAATGAAGCCAAACTACAAGAAAGGGGACTACACGGGAATGAGGAACTTCCTGAACAGGGTTCAGTGGGACAGAGAACTGGCAGAGAAGCCAGTTAATGAGATGATGGAATATGTAACAACAATGTGCAAGGAGGCTGAGGAGAGGTTTGTACCCAAGGGTAACAGGAATAATGAAAAAGCCAGGATAAGCCCATGGTTCACCCAAAGGTATAGGGAGGCAAAAACCAAGTATGATAGGGAATGGAAGAAATATAGAGGGCAAAGGACCCAGGAGAATAAGGAGAGCAGTCGTAGAGCCAGAAATAAATATGCACAGATAAGAAGGGAGGCCCAACGACAATATGAAAACGACATAGCAGCGAAAGCCAAATCTGACCCGAAACTGTTATACAGCCACATCAGGAGGAAAACAACAGTCAAGGACCAGGTAATCAGGCTAAGGAAGGAAGGAAGAGAGACAACAAGAAATGACTGTGAAGTATGTGAGGAACTCAACAAGAGATTCAAAGAAGTGTTCACAGAGGAGACAGAAGGGGCTCCAGAAAGATGGAGAGGTGGGGTACACCATCAAGTGCTGGACACAGTACACACAACCGAGGAAGAAGTGAAGAGGCTTCTGAGTGAGCTAGATACCTCAAAGGCAATGGGGCCGGATAACATCTCTCCATGGGTTCTGAGGGAGGAAGCAGAGGCGCTATGTGTACCCCTAACAACAATATTCAATACATCTCTCGAAACAGTGAGATTGCCTGAGGCATGGAAGACAGCAAATGTAGTCCCAATCTTTAAACAAGGAAACAGACATGAAGCACTAAACTACACACCAGTGTCACTGACATGTATAGTATGCAAAGTCATGGAGAAGGTTGTCAGGAGAAGAGTGGTGGAACACCTAGAAAGGAATGATCTCATCAACAGCAGCCAACATGGTTTCAGGGACGGGAAATCCTGTGTCACAAACCTACTGGAATTCTATGACATGGTGACAGCAGTAAGACAAGAGAGAGAGGGGTGGGTGGATTGCATTTTCTTGGACTGCAAGAAGGCGTTTGACACAGTTCCACACAAGAGATTAGTGCAAAAACTGGAGGACCAAGCAGGGATAACAGGGAAGGCGCTACAATGGATCAGGGAATACTTGTCAGGAAGACAGCAGCGAGTCATGGTACGTGGCGAGGTGACAGAGTGGGCATCTGTGACCAGCGGGGTCCCACAGGGGTCAGTCCTAGGACCAGTGCTGTTTCTGGTATTTGTGAACGACATGACGGAAGGAATAGAATCCGAAGTGTCCCTGTTTGCAGATGACGTGAAGTTGATGAGAAGAATCCATTCGATCGAAGACCAGGCAGAACTACAAAGGGATCTGGACAGGCTGCAGACCTGGTCCAGTAATTGGCTACTGAAGTTCAATCCCACCAAGTGCAAAGTCATGAAGATTGGGGAAGGGCAAAGAAGACCGCAGACGGAGTACAGTCTAGGGGGCCAGAGACTACAAACCTCACTCAAGGAAAAAGATCTTGGGGTGAGTATAACACCAGGCACATCTCCTGAAGCGCACATCAACCGAATAACTGCTGCAGCACATGGGCGCCTAGCAAACCTCAGAACAGCATTCCGACATCTTAATAAGGAATCGTTCAGGACCCTGTACACCGTGTACGTTAGGCCCATATTGGAGTATGCGGCACCAGTTTGGAACCCACACCTAGCCAAGCACGTGAAGAAACTAGAGAAAGTGCAAAGGTTTGCAACAAGACTAGTCCCAGAGCTAAGAGGTACGTCCTAAGAGGAGAGGTTAAGGGAAATCAACCTGACGACACTGGAGGACAGGAGAGATAGGGGGGACATGAAAACGACATACAAAATACTGAGAGGAATTGACAAGGTGGACAAAGACAGGATGTTCCAGAGATTGGACACAGTAACAAGGGGACACTGTTGGAAGCTGAAGACACAGATGAATCACAGGGATGTTAGGAAGTATTTCTTCAGCCAAAGAGTAGTCAGTAAGTGGAATAGTTTGGGAAGCGATGTAGTGGAGGCAGGATCCATACATAGCTTTAAGCAGAGGTATGATAAAGCTCACGGTTCAGGGAGAGTGACCTAGTAGCGACCAGTGAAGAGGCGGGGCCAGGAGCTCGGACTCGACCCCTGCAACCTCAACTAGGTGAGTACAAAACACACAAACACACACACACACACACACACACGCACACACTTGCGTGACACTCACTGTTTCTTTTCCCGGTGTGAAACAATCAATAAAGTGACAACATGCAAGAGCAGTCACTGCCTGGTGTAGCTGTGTTGAGCAGTGCCTGGTGTAGCTGTGTTGAGCAGTGCCTGGTGTAGCTGTGTTGAGCAGTGCCTGGTGTAGCTGTGTTGAGCAGTGCCTGGTGTAGCTGTGTTGAGCAGTGCCTGGTGTAGCTGTGTTGAGCAGTGCCTGGTGTAGCTGTGTTGAGCAGTGCCTGGTGTAGCTGTGTTGAGCAGTGCCTGGTGTAGCTGTGTTGAGCAGTGCCTGGTGTAGCTGTGTTGAGCAGTGCCTGGTGTAGCTGTGTTGAGCAGTGCCTGGTGTAGCTGTGTTGAGCAGTGCCTGGTGTAGCTGTGTTGAGCAGTGCCTGGTGTAGCTGTGTTGAGCAGTGCCTGGTGTAGCTGTGTTGAGCAGTGCCTGGTGTAGCTGTGTTGAGCAGTGCCTGGTGTAGCTGTGTTGAGCAGTGCCTGGTGTAGCTGTGTTGAGCAGTGCCTGGTGTAGCTGTGTTGAGCAGTGCCTGGTGTAGCTGTGTTGAGCAGTGCCTGGTGTAGCTGTGTTGAGCAGTGCCTGGTGTAGCTGTGTTGAGCAGTGCCTGGTGTAGCTGTGTTGAGCAGTGCCTGGTGTAGCTGTGTTGAGCACTGCCTGGTGTAGCTGTGTTGAGCAGTGCCTGGTGTAGCTGTGTTGAGCAGTGCCTGGTGTAGCTGTGTTGAGCAGTGCCTGGTGTAGCTGTGTTGAGCAGTGCCTGGTGTAGCTGTGTTGAGCACTGCCTGGTGTAGCTGTGTTGAGCAGTGCCTGGTGTAGCTGTGTTGAGCAGTGCCTGGTGTAGCTGTGTTGAGCAGTGCCTGGTGTAGCTGTGTTGAGCAGTGCCTGGTGTAGCTGTGTTGAGCAGTGCCTGGTGTAGCTGTGTTGAGCAGTGCCTGGTGTAGCTGTGTTGAGCAGTGCCTGGTGTAGCTGTGTTGAGCAGTGCCTGGTGTAGCTGTGTTGAGCAGTGCCTGGTGTAGCTGTGTTGAGCAGTGCCTGGTGTAGCTGTGTTGAGCAGTGCCTGGTGTAGCTGTGTTGAGCAGTGCCTGGTGTAGCTGTGTTGAGCAGTGCCTGGTGTAGCTGTGTTGAGCAGTGCCTGGTGTAGCTGTGTTGAGCAGTGCCTGGTGTAGCTGTGTTGAGCAGTGCCTGGTGTAGCTGTGTTGAGCAGTGCCTGGTGTAGCTGTGTTGAGCAGTGCCTGGTGTAGCTGTGTTGAGCAGTGCCTGGTGTAGCTGTGTTGAGCAGTGCCTGGTGCAGCTGTGTTGAGCAGTGCCTGGTATAGCTGTGTTGAGCAGTGCCTAGTGTAGCTGTGTTGAGCAGTGCCTGGTGTAGCTGTGTTGAGCAGTGCCTAGTGTAGCTGTGTTGAGCAGTGCTTGGTGTAGCTGTGTTGAGCAGTGCCTGGTGTAGCTGTGTTGAGCAGTGCCTAGTGTAGCTGTGTTGAGCAGTGCCTAGTGTAGCTGTGTTGAGCAGTGCCTGGTGTAGCTGTGTTGAGCAGTGCCTAGTGTAGCTGTGTTGAGCAGTGCCTGGTATAGCTGTGTTGAGCAGTGCCTAGTGTAGCTGTGTTGAGCAGTGCCTGGTGTAGCTGTGTTGAGCAGTGCCTCGTGTAGCTGTGTTGAGCAGTGCCTAGTGTAGCTGTGTTGAGCAGTGCCTGGTGTAGCTGTGTTGAGCAGTGCCCGGTGTAGCTGTGTTGAGCAGTGCCTAGTGTAGCTGTGTTGAGCAGTGCCTGGTGTAGCTGTGTTGAGCAGTGCCTAGTGTAGCTGTGTTGAGCAGTGCCTGGTGTAGCTGTGTTGAGCAGTGCCTGGTGTAGCTGTGTTGAGCAGTGCCTGGTGTAGCTGTGTTGAGCAGTGCCTGGTGTAGCTGTGTTGAGCAGTGCCTAGTGTAGCTGTGTTGAGCAGTGCCTGGTGTAGCTGTGTTGAGCAGTGCCCGGTGTAGCTGTGTTGAGCAGTGCCTAGTGTAGCTGTGTTGAGCAGTGCCTGGTGTAGCTGTGTTGAGCAGTGCCTAGTGAAGCTGTGTTGAGCAGTGCCTGGTGTAGCTGTGTTGAGCAGTGCCCGGTGTAGCTGTGTTGAGCAGTGCCTAGTGTAGCTGTGTTGAGCAGTGCCTGGTGTAGCTGTGTTGAGCAGTGCCTGGTGTAGCTGTGTTCAACAGTGCCTAGTGTAGCTGTGTTGAGCAGTGCCTGGTGTAGCTGTGTTAAGCAGTGCCTGGTGTAGCTGTGTTGAGCAGTACCTAGTGTAGCTGTGTTGAGCAGTGCCTGGTGTAGCTGTGTTGAGCAGTGCCCGGTGTAGCAGTGTTGAGCAGTGCCTAGTGTAGCTGTGTTGAGCAGTGCCTGGTGTAGCTGTGTTGAGCAGTGCCTGGTGTAGCTGTGTTGAGCAGTGCCTAGTGTAGCTGTGTTGAGCAGTGCCTGGTGTAGCTGTGTTGAGCAGTGCCTGGTGTAGCTGTGTTGAGCAGTGCCTAGTGTAGCTGTGTTGAGC
Source organism: Cherax quadricarinatus (assembly GCF_038502225.1). Classification (NCBI taxonomy): domain Eukaryota; kingdom Metazoa; phylum Arthropoda; class Malacostraca; order Decapoda; family Parastacidae; genus Cherax; species Cherax quadricarinatus. Next base: position 21,032,719 of record NC_091329.1, read on the forward strand.
AGTGCCTGGTGTACCTGTGTTGAGCAGTGCCTGGTGTAGCTGTGTTGAGCAGTGCATGGTGAAGCTGTGTTGAGCAGTGCCTGGTGTACCTGTGTTGAGCAGTGCGTGGTGTAGCTGTGTTGAGCAGTGCCTGGTGTACCTGTGTTGAGCAGTGCCTGGTGTAGCTGTGTTGAGCAGTGCATGGTGTAGCTGTGTTGAGCAGTGCCTGGCGTAGCTGTGTTGAGCAGTGCCTGATGTAGCTGTGTTGAGCAGTGCCTGGTGTAGCTGTGTTGAGCAGTGCCTGGTGTAGCTGTGTTGAGCAGTGCCTGGTGTAGCTGTGTTGAACAGTGCCTGGTGTAGCTGTGTTGAGCAGTGCCTGCTGTAGCTGTGTTGAGCAGTGCATGGTGTAGCTGTGTTGAGCAGTGCCTGGTGTAGCTGTGTTGAGCAGTGCATGGTGTAGCTGTGTTGAGCAGTGCCTGGTGTAGCTGTGTTGAGCAGTGCCTGGTGTAGCTGTGTTGAGCAGTGCCTGGTGTAGCTGTGTTGAGCAGTGCCTGGTGTAACTGTGTTGAGCAGTGCCTGGTGTAGCTGCCTTGAGCAGTGCTTGGTGTAGCTGTGTTGAGCAGTGCCTGGTGTAGCTGTGATGAGCACTGCCAGGTGTAGCTGTGTTGAGCAGTGCCTGGTGTAACTGTGTTGAGCAGTGCCTGGTGTACCTGTGTTGAACAGTGCCTGGTGTAGCTGTGTTGAACAGTGCCTGGTGTAGCTGTGTTGAGCAGTGCCTGGTGTAGCTGTGTTGAGCAGTGCCTGGTGTACCTGTGTTGAGCAGTGCCTGGTGTAGCTGTGTTGAGCACTGCCTGGTGTAGCTGTGTTGAGCACTGCCTGGTGTAGCTGTGTAGAGCACTGCCTGGTGTACCTGTGTTGAGCAGTGCCTGGTGTAGCTGTGTTGAGCACTGCCTGGTGTAGCTGTGTTGAACAGTGCCTGGTGTAGCTGTGTTGAGCAGTGCCTGGTGTAGCTGTGTTGAGCAGTGCCTGGTGTAGCTGTGTTGAGCAGTGCCTGGTATAGCTCTCTTGAGCAGTGCCTGGTGTAGCTCTCTTGAGCAGTTCCTGGTGTAGCTCTCTTGAGCAGTGGCTGGTGTAGCTCTCCTGATCAGTGCCTGGTGTAGCTCTCTTGAGCAGTGCCTGGTGTAGCTGTGTTGAGCAGTGCCTGGTGTAGCTCTATTGAGCAGTACCTGGTGTAGCTGTCTTGAGCAGTGCCTGGTGTAGCTGTCTTGAGCAGTGCCTGGTGTATCTCTCTTGAGCAGAGCCTGGTGTAGCTGTGTTGAGCAGTGCCTGGTGTAGCTGTCTTGAGCATTGCCTGGTGCAGCTCTCTTCAGCAGTGCCTGGCGTGGCTCTCTTGACCAGTGTCTGGTGTAGCTGTCTTGAGCAGTGCCTGGTGTAGCTGTCTTGAGCAGTGCCTGGTGTAGCTCTCTTGAGCAGTGCCTGGTGCAGCTCTCTTGATCAGTGCCTGGTGTAGCTCTCTTGAGCAGTGCCTGGTGTAGGTCTCTTGATCAGTACCTGGTGTAGGTCTCTTCATCAGTGCCTGGTGTAGCTCTCTTGAGCAGTGCCTGGTGTAGCTGTGTTGAGCACTGCCTGATGTAGCTCTCTTCATCAGTGCCTGGTGTAGCTCTCTTGAGCAGTACCTGGTGTAGCTCTCTTGAGCAGTACCTGGTGTAGCTGTGTTGAGCAGTGCCTGGTGTCGCTGTGTTGAGCAGTGCCTGGTGTATCTCTCTTGAGCAGTGCCTGGTGTAGCTCTCTTGAGCAGTGCCTGGTGTAGCTTTCTTGAGCAGTGCCTGGTGTAGCTCTCTTGAGCTGTGCCTGGTGCAGCTCTCTTCAGCAGTGCCTGGTGTAGCTGTGTTGAGCAGTGCCTGATGTAGCTGTGTTGAGTAGTGCCTGGTGTAGCTGTGTTGAGCAGTGCCTGGTGTAACTGTCTTGAGCAGTGCCTGGTGTAGCTGTCTTGAGCAGTGCCTTGTGTAGCTGTCTAGAGCAGTGCCTGGTGTAGCTGTCTTGAGCAGTGCCTGGTGTAGCTATCTTGAGCAGTGCCTGGTGTAGCTGTCTTGAGCAGTGCCTGGTGTAGCTGTCTTAGGCAGTGCCTGGTGAAGCTGTCTTGAGCAGTGCCTGGTGTAGCTCTCATGAGCAGTGCCTGGTGTAGCTGTCTTGAGCAGTGCCTGGTGTAGCTGTCTTGAGCAGTGCCTGGTGTAGCTGTCTTGAGCAGTGCCTGGTGTAGCTGTCTTGAGCAGTGCCTGGTGTAGCTCTCATGAGCAGTGCCTGGTGTAGCTGTCTTGAGCAGTGCCTGGTGTAGCTGTCTTGAGCAGTGCCTGGTGTAGCTGTCTTGAGCAGTGCCTGGTGTAGCTGTCTTGAGCAGTGCCTGGTGTAGCTGTCTTGAGCAGTGCCTGGTTTAGCTCTCTTCAGCAGTGCCTGGTGTAGCTGTCTTGAGCAGTGCCTGGTGTAGCTGTGTTGAGCAGTGCCTGGTGTAGCTGTGTTGAGCAGTGCCTGGTGTAGCTGTGTTAAGCAGTGCCTGGTGTAGCTCTCTTCAGCAGTGCCTGGTGTAGCTTTCTTAATCAGTGCCTGGTGCAGCTCTCCTGAGCAGTGCCTGGTGTAGCTCTCTTGATCAGTGCCTCGTGTAGCTCTATTGATCAGTGCCTGGTGTAGCTCTATTGAGCAGTGCCTGGTGTAGCTGTGTTGAGCAGTGCCTGGTGTAGCTGTGTTGAGCAGTGCCTGGTGTAGCTGTCTTGAGCAGTACCTGGTGTATCTCTCTTGAGCAGTGCCTGGTGTAGCTCTCTTGAGCAGTGCCTGGTGTTGGTCTCTTGAGCAGTGCCTGGTGCAGCTCTCTTGAGCAGTGCCTGGTGTAGCTGTCTTGAGCAGTGCCTGGTGTAGCTGTCTTGAGCAGTGCCTGGTGTAGCTGTCTTGAGCAGTGCCTGGTGTAGCTGTCTTGAGCAGTGCCTGGTTTAGCTCTCTTCAGCAGTGCCTGGTGTAGCTGTCTTGAGCAGTGCCTGGTGTAGCTGCCTTTAGCAGTGCCTGGTGTAGCTGTGTTGAGCAGTGCCTGGTGTAGCTGTGTTAAGCAGTGCCTGGTGTAGCTCTCTTCAGCAGTGCCTGGTGTAGCTTTCTTGATCAGTGCCTGGTGTAGCTCTCCTGAGCAGTGCCTGGTGTAGCTCTATTGATCAGTGCCTGGTGTAGCTCTATTGAGAAGTGCCTGGTGTAGCTGTGTTGAGCAGTGCCTGGTGTAGCTGTGTTGAGCAGTGCCTGGTGTAGCTGTCTTGAGCAGTACCTGGTGTAGCTCTCTTGAGCAGTGCCTGGTGTAGCTCTCTTGAGCAGTGCCTGGTGTTGGTCTCTTGAGCAGTGCCTTGTGAAGCTGTCTTGAGCAGTGCCTGGTGTATCTCTCTTGAGCAGTGCCTCGTGTAGCTCTCTTGAGCAGTGCCTGGTGTAGCTCTCTTGAGCAGTGCCTTATGTAGCTCTCTTGAGCACTGCCTGGTGTAGCTCTCTTGAGCAGTGCCTCGTGTAGCTGTGTTGAGCAGTGCCTGGTGTAGCTCTCTTGATTAGTGTCTGGTGTAGCTGTCTTGAGCAGTGCCTGGTGTTGCTCTGTTCAGCAGTGCCTGGTGTAGGTCTCCTAAGCAGTGCCTGGTGTAGCTGTCTTGAGCGGTGCCTGGTGTAGCTCTCTTTAGCAGTGTCTGGTGTAGCTCTCTTGAGCAGTGCCTGGTGTAGGTCTCTTGAGCAGTGCCTGGTGTAGCTCTCTTGAGCAGTGCCTGGTGTAGCTCTCGTCAGCAGTGCCTGGTATAGCTCTCTTCAGCAGTGCCTGGTGTAGCTGTGTTGAGCAGTACCTGGTGTAACTGCGTTGAGCAGTGCTTGGTGTACCTGTGTTGAGCAGTGCCTGGTGTAGCTGTGTTGAGCAGTGCCTGGTGTACCTGTGTTGAGCAGTGCCTGGTGTAGCTGTGTTGAGCACTGCCAGGTGTAGCTGTGTTGAGCAGTGCCTGGTGTAACTGTGTTGAGCAGTGCCTGGTGTAGCTGTGTTGAACAGTGCCTGGTGTAGCTGTGTTGAACAGTGCCTGGTGTAGCTGTGTTGAGCAGTGCCTGGTGTAGCTGTGTTGAGCAGTGCCTGGTGTACCAGTGTTGAGCAGTGCCTGGTGTACCTGTGTTGAGCAGTGACTGGTGTAGCTGTGTTGAGCACTGCCTGGTGTAGCTGTGTTGAACAGTGCCTGGTGTAGCTGTGTTGAGCAGTGCCTGGTGTAGCTGTGTTGAGCAGTGCCTGGTGTAGCTGTGTTGAGCAGTGCCTGGTGTAGCTGTGTTGAGCAGAGCCTGGTGTAGCTGTGTTGAGCAGTGCCTGGTGTAGCTGTGATGAGCACTGCCTGGTGTGGCCGTGTTGAGCAGTGCCTGGTGTAGCTGTGTTGAGCAGTGCCTGGTGTAGCTGTGTTGAGCAGTGCCTGGTGTAGCTGTGTTGAGCAGTGCCTGGTGTAGCTGTGTTGAGCAGTGCCTGGTGTAGCTGTGTTGAGCAGTGCCTGGTGTAGCTGTGTTGAGCAGTGCCTGGTGTAGCTGTGTTGAGCAGTGCCTGGTGTAGCTGTGTTGAGCAGTGCCTGGTGTAGCTGTGTTGAGCAGTGCCTGGTGTAGCTGTGTTGAGCAGTGCCTGGTGTAGCTGTGTTGACCAGTGCCTGGTGTAGCTGTGTTGAGCAGTGCCTGGTGTAGCTGTCTTGAGCAGTGCCTGGTGTAGCTGTGTTGAGCAGTGCCTGGTGTAGCTGTGTTGAGCAGTGCCTGGTGTAGCTGTGTTGAGCAGTGCCTGGTGTAGCTGTGTTGAGCAGTGCCTGGTGTAGCTGTGTTGAGCAGTGCCTGGTGTAGCTGTGATGAACACTGCCTGGTGTGGCTGTGTTGAGCAGTGCCTGGTGTAGCTGTGTTGAGCAGTGCCTGGTGTAGCTGTGTTGAACAGTGCCTGGTGTAGCTGTGTTGAACAGTGCCTGGTGTAGCTGTGTTGAGCAGTGCCTGGTGTAGCTGTGTTGAGCAGTGCCTGGTGTACCTGTGTTGAGCAGTGCCTGGTGTAGCTGTGTTGAGAACTGCCTGGTGTAGCTGTGTTGAACAGTGCCTGGTGTAGCTGTGTTGAGCAGTGCCTGGTGTAGCTGTGTTGAGCAGTGCCTGGTGTAGCTCTGTTGAGCAGTGTCTGGTGTAGCTGTGTTGAGCAGTGCCTGGTGTAGCTGTGTTGAGCAGTGCCTGGTGTAGCTGTGATGAGCACTGCCTGGTGTGGCCGTGATGAGCAGTGCCTGGTGTAGCTGTGTTGAGCAGTGCCTGGTGTAGCTGTGTTGAACAGTGCCTGGTGTAGCTGTGTTGAACAGTGCCTGGTGTAGCTGTGTTGAGCAGTGCCTGGTGTAGCTGTGTTGAGCAGTGCCTGGTGTACCTGTGTTGAGCAGTACCTGGTGTACCTGTGTTAAGCAGTGCCTGGTGTAGCTGTGTTGAGAACTGCCTGGTGTAGCTGTGTTGAACAGTGCCTGGTGTAGCTGTGTTGAGCAGTGCCTGGTGTAGTTGTGTTGAGCAGTGCCTGGTGTAGCTGTGTTGAGCAGTGCCTGGTGTAGCTGTGTTGAGCAGTGCCTGGTGTAGCTGTGTTGAGCACTGCCTGATATAGCTGTGTTGAGCAGTGCCTGGTGTAGCTGTGTTGAGCAGTGCCTGGTGTAGCTGTGATGAGCACTGCCAGGTGTAGCTGTGTTGAGCAGTGCCTGGTGTAACTGTGTTGAGCAGTGCCTGGTGTAGCTGTGTTGAACAGTGCCTGGTGTAGCTGTGTTGAACAGTGCCTGGTGTAGCTGTGTTGAGCAGTGCCTGGTGTAGCTGTGTTGAGCAGTGCCTGGTGTACCTGTGTTGAGCAGTGCCTGGTGTAGCTGTGTTGAGCACTGCCTGGTGTAACTGTGTTGAGCACTGCCTGGTGTAGCTGTGTAGAGAACTGCCTGGTGTACCTGTGTTGAGCAGTGCCTGGTGTACCTGTGTTGAGCAGTGCCTGGTGTAGCTGTGTTGAGCACTGCCTGGTGTAGCTGTGTTGAACAGTGCCTGGTGTAGCTGTGTTGAGCAGTGCCTGGTGTAGCTGTGTTGAGCAGTGCCTGGTGTAGCTGTGTTGAGCAGTGCCTGGTATAGCTCTCTTGAGCAGTGCCTGGTGTAGCTCTCTTGAGCAGTTCCTGGTGTAGCTCTCTTGAGCAGTGGCTGGTGTAGCTCTCCTGATCAGTGCCTGGTGTAGCTCTCTTGAGCAGTGCCTGGTGTAGCTGTGTTGAGCAGTGCCTGGTGTAGCTCTATTGAGCAGTACCTGGTGTAGCTGTCTTGAGCAGTGCCTGGTGTAGCTGTCTTGAGCAGTGCCTGGTGTATCTCTCTTGAGCAGAGCCTGGTGTAGCTGTGTTGAGCAGTGCCTGGTGTAGCTGTCTTGAGCATTGCCTGGTGCAGCTCTCTTCAGCAGTGCCTGGCGTGGCTCTCTTGACCAGTGTCTGGTGTAGCTGTCTTGAGCAGTGCCTGGTGTAGCTGTCTTGAGCAGTGCCTGGTGTAGCTCTCTTGAGCAGTGCCTGGTGCAGCTCTCTTGATCAGTGCCTGGTGTAGCTCTCTTGAGCAGTGCCTGGTGTAGGTCTCTTGATCAGTACCTGGTGTAGGTCTCTTCATCAGTGCCTGGTGTAGCTCTCTTGAGCAGTGCCTGGTGTAGCTGTGTTGAGCACTGCCTGGTGTAGCTCTCTTCATCAGTGCCTGGTGTAGCTCTCTTGAGCAGTACCTGGTGTAGCTCTCTTGAGCAGTACCTGGTGTAGCTGTGTTGAGCAGTGCCTGGTGTCGCTGTGTTGAGCAGTGCCTGGTGTATCTCTCTTGAGCAGTGCCTGGTGTAGCTCTCTTGAGCAGTGCCTGGTGTAGCTTTCTTGAGCAGTGCCTGGTGTAGCTCTCTTGAGCTGTGCCTGGTGCAGCTCTCTTCAGCAGTGCCTGGTGTAGCTGTGTTGACCAGTGCCTGATGTAGCTGTGTTGAGTAGTGCCTGGTGTAGCTGTGTTGAGCAGTGCCTGGTGTAACTGTCTTGAGCAGTGCCTGGTGTAGCTGTCTTGAGCAGTGCCTTGTGTAGCTGTCTAGAGCAGTGCCTGGTGTAGCTGTCTTGAGCAGTGCCTGGTGTAGCTCTCTTGAGCAGTGCCTGGTGTAGCTGTCTTGAGCAGTGCCTGGTGTAGCTGTCTTAGGCAGTGCCTGGTGAAGCTGTCTTGAGCAGTGCCTGGTGTAGCTCTCATGAGCAGTGCCTGGTGTAGCTGTCCTGAGCAGTGCCTGGTGTAGCTGTCTTGAGCAGTGCCTGGTGTAGCTGTCTTGAGCAGTGCCTGGTGTAGCTGTCTTGAGCAGTGCCTGGTGTAGCTGTCTTGAGCAGTGCCTGGTGTAGCTGTCTTGAGCAGTGCCTGGTGTAGCTCTCATGAGCAGTGCCTGGTGTAGCTGTCTTGAGCAGTGCCTGGTGTAGCTGTCTTGAGCAGTGCCTGGTGTAGCTGTCTTGAGCAGTGCCTGGTGTAGCTGTCTTGAGCAGTGCCTGGTGTAGCTGTCTTGAGCAGTGCCTGGTGTAGCTGTCTTGAGCAGTGCCTGGTGTAGCTGCCTTTAGCAGTGCCTGGTGTAGCTGTGTTGAGCAGTGCCTGGTGTAGCTGTGTTGAGCAGTGCCTGGTGTAGCTGTCTTGAGCAGTACCTGGTGTATCTCTCTTGAGCAGTGCCTGGTGTAGCTCTCTTGAGCAGTGCCTGGTGTTGGTCTCTTGAGCAGTGCCTGGTGCAGCTCTCTTGAGCAGTGCCTGGTGTAGCTGTCTTGAGCAGTGCCTGGTGTAGCTGTCTTGAGCAGTGCCTGGTGTAGCTGTCTTGAGCAGTGCCTGGTGTAGCTGTCTTGAGCAGTGTCTGGTTTAGCTCTCTTCAGCAGTGCCTGGTGTAGCTGTCTTGAGCAGTGCCTGGTGTAGCTGCCTTTAGCAGTGCCTGGTGTAGCTGTGTTGAGCAGTGCCTGGTGTAGCTGTGTTAAGCAGTGCCTGGTGTAGCTCTCTTCAGCAGTGCCTGGTGTAGCTTTCTTGATCAGTGCCTGGTGTAGCTCTCCTGAGCAGTGCCTGGTGTAGCTCTATTGATCAGTGCCTGGTGTAGCTCTATTGAGAAGTGCCTGGTGTAGCTGTGTTGAGCAGTGCCTGGTGTAGCTGTGTTGAGCAGTGCCTGGTGTAGCTGTCTTGAGCAGTACCTGGTGTAGCTCTCTTGAGCAGTGCCTGGTGTAGCTCTCTTGAGCAGTGCCTGGTGTTGGTCTCTTGAGCAGTGCCTGGTGAAGCTGTCTTGAGCAGTGCCTGGTGTATCTCTCTTGAGCAGTGCCTCGTGTAGCTCTCTTGAGCAGTGCCTGGTGTAGCTCTCTTGAGCAGTGCCTTATGTAGCTCTCTTGAGCACTGCCTGGTGTAGCTCTCTTGAGCAGTGCCTCGTGTAGCTGTGTTGAGCAGTGCCTGGTGTAGCTCTCTTGATTAGTGTCTGGTGTAGCTGTCTTGAGCAGTGCCTGGTGTTGCTCTGTTCAGCAGTGCCTGGTGTAGGTCTCCTAAGCAGTGCCTGGTGTAGCTGTCTTGAGCGGTGCCTGGTGTAGCTCTCTTTAGCAGTGTCTGGTGTAGCTCTCTTGAGCAGTGCCTGGTGTAGGTCTCTTGAGCAGTGCCTGGTGTAGCTCTCTTGAGCAGTGCCTGGTGTAGCTCTCGTCAGCAGTGCCTGGTATAGCTCTCTTCAGCAGTGCCTGGTGTAGCTGTGTTGAGCAGAACCTGGTGTAACTGCGTTGAGCAGTGCTTGGTGTACCTGTGTTGAGCAGTGCCTGGTGTAGCTGTGTTGAGCAGTGCCTGGTGTACCTGTGTTGAGCAGTGCCTGGTGTAGCTGTGTTGAGCACTGGCAGGTGTAGCTGTGTTGAGCAGTGCCTGGTGTAACTGTGTTGAGCAGTGCCTGGTGTAGCTGTGTTGAACAGTGCCTGGTGTAGCTGTGTTGAACAGTGCCTGGTGTAGCTGTGTTGAGCAGTGCCTGGTGTAGCTGTGTTGAGCAGTGCCTGGTGTACCTGTGTTGAGCAGTGCCTGGTGTACCTGTGTTGAGCAGTGCCTGGTGTAGCTGTGTTGAGCACTGCCTGGTGTAGCTGTGTTGAACAGTGCCTGGTGTAGCTGTGTTGAGCAGTGCCTGGTGTAGCTGTGTTGAGCAGTGCCTGGTGTAGCTGTGTTGAGCAGTGCCTGGTGTAGCTGTGTTGAGCAGAGCCTGGTGTAGCTGTGTTGAGCAGTGCCTGGTGTAGCTGTGATGAGCACTGCCTGGTGTGGCCGTGTTGAGCAGTGCCTGGTGTAGCTGTGTTGAGCAGTGCCTGGTGTAGCTGTGTTGAGCAGTGCCTGGTGTAGCTGTGTTGAGCAGTGCCTGGTGTAGCTGTGTTGAGCAGTGCCTGGTGTAGCTGTGTTGAGCAGTGACTGGTGTAGCTGTGTTGAGCAGTGCCTGGTGTAGCTGTGTTGAGCAGTGCCTGGTGTAGCTGTGTTGAGCAGTGCCTGGTGTAGCTGTGTTGAGCAGTGCCTGGTGTAGCTGTGTTGAGCAGTGCCTGGTGTAGCTGTGTTGACCAGTGCCTGGTGTAGCTGTGTTGAGCAGTGCCTGGTGTAGCTGTCTTGAGCAGTGCCTGGTGTAGCTGTGTTGAGCAGTGCCTGGTGTAGCTGTGTTGAGCAGTGCCTGGTGTAGCTGTGTTGAGCAGTGCCTGGTGTAGCTGTGTTGAGCAGTGCCTGGTGTAGCTGTGTTGAGCAGTGCCTGGTGTAGCTGTGATGAGCACTGCCTGGTGTGGCTGTGTTGAGCAGTGCCTGGTGTAGCTGTGTTGAGCAGTGCCTGGTGTAGCTGTGTTGAACAGTGCCTGGTGTAGCTGTGTTGAACAGTGCCTGGTGTAGCTGTGTTGAGCAGTGCCTGGTGTAGCTGTGTTGAGCAGTGCCTGGTGTACCTGTGTTGAGCAGTGCCTGGTGTAGCTGTGTTGAGAACTGCCTGGTGTAGCTGTGTTGAACAGTGCCTGGTGTAGCTGTGTTGAGCAGTGCCTGGTGTAGCTGTGTTGAGCAGTGCCTGGTGTAGCTCTGTTGAGCAGTGTCTGGTGTAGCTGTGTTGAGCAGTGCCTGGTGTAGCTGTGTTGAGCAGTGCCTGGTGTAGCTGTGATGAGCACTGCCTGGTGTGGCCGTGATGAGCAGTGCCTGGTGTAGCTGTGTTGAGCAGTGCCTGGTGTAGCTGTGTTGAACAGTGCCTGGTGTAGCTGTGTTGAACAGTGCCTGGTGTAGCTGTGTTGAGCAGTGCCTGGTGTAGCTGTGTTGAGCAGTGCCTGGTGTACCTGTGTTGAGCAGTACCTGGTGTACCTGTGTTAAGCAGTGCCTGGTGTAGCTGTGTTGAGAACTGCCTGGTGTAGCTGTGTTGAACAGTGCCTGGTGTAGCTGTGTTGAGCAGTGCCTGGTGTAGTTGTGTTGAGCAGTGCCTGGTGTAGCTGTGTTGAGCAGTGCCTGGTGTAGCTGTGTTGAGCAGTGCCTGGTGTAGCTGTGTTGAGCACTGCCTGATATAGCTGTGTTGAGCAGTGCCTGGTGTAGCTGTGTTGAGCAGTGCCTGGTGTAGCTGTGATGAGCACTGCCGAGTGTGGCTGTGTTGAGCAGTGCCTGGTGTAGCTGTGTTGAGCAGTGCCTGGTGTAGCTGTGTTGAATAGTGCCTGGTGTAGCTGTGTTGAACAGTGCCTGGTGTAGCTGTGTTGAGCAGTGCCTGGTGTAGCTGTGTTGAGCAGTGCCTGGTGTACCTGTGTTGAGCAGTGCCTGGTGTAGCTGTGTTGAGAACTGCGTGGTGTAGCTGTGTTGAACAGTGCCTGGTGTAGCTGTGTTGAGCAGTGCCTGGTGTAGCTGTGTTGAGCAGTGCCTGGTGTAGCTGTGTTGAGCAGTGTCTGGTGTAGCTGTGTTGAGCAGTGCCTGGTGTAGCTGTGTTGAGCAGTGCCTGGTGTAGCTGTGATGAGCACTGCATGGTGTGGCCGTGATGAGCAGTGCCTGGTGTAGCTGTGTTGAGCAGTGCCTGGTGTAGCTGTGTTGAACAGTGCCTGGTGTAGCTGTGTTGAACAGTGCCTGGTGTAGCTGTGTTGAGCAGTGCCTGGTGTAGCTGTGTTGAGCAGTGCCTGGTGTACCTGTGTTGAGCAGTACCTGGTGTACCTGTGTTAAGCAGTGCCTGGTGTAGCTGTGTTGAGAACTGCCTGGTGTAGCTGTGTTGAACAGTGCCTGGTGTAGCTGTGTTGAGCAGTGCCTGGTGTAGTTGTGTTGAGCAGTGCCTGGTGTAGCTGTGTTGAGCAGTGCCTGGTGTAGCTGTGTTGAGCAGTGCCTGGTGTAGCTGTGTTGAGCACTGCCTGATATAGCTGTGTTGAGCAGTGCCTGGTGTAGCTGTGTTGAGCAGTGCCTGGTGTAGCTGTGTTGAGCAGTGCCTGGTGTAGCTGTGTTGAGCACTGCCTGGTGTAGCTGTGTTGAGCAGTGCCAGGTGAAGCTGTGTTGAGCAGTGCCTGGTGTAGCTGTGCTGAGCAGTGCCTGGTGTACCTGTGTTGAGCAGTGCCTGGTGTACCTGTGTTGAGCAGTGCCTGGCGTACCTGTGTTGAGTAGTGCCTGGTGTACCTGTGTTGAGCAGTGCCTGGTGTACCTGTGTTGAGCAGTGCCTGGTGGAGCTGTGTTGAGCAGTGGCTGGTGTAGCTGTGTTGAGCAGTGCCTGGTGTAGTTGTGTTGAGCAGTGCTTGGTGTAGCTGTGTTGAGCAGTGCCTAGTGTAGCTGTGCTGAGCAGTGCCTGGTGTAGCTGTGTTGAGCAGTGCCTGGTGAAGCTGTGTTGAGCAGTGCCTGGTGTACCTGTGTCGAGCAGTGCCTGGTGTAGCTGTGTTGAGCAGAGCCTGGTGTACCGGTGTTGAGCAGTGCCTGGTGTACCTGTGTTGAGCAGTGCCTGGTGTAGCTGTGTTGAGCAGTGCCTGGTGTACCTGTGTTGAGCAGTGCCCGGTGTAGCTGTGTTGAGCAGTGCCCAGTGTACCTGTGTTGAGCAGTCCCTGGTGTAGCTGTGTTGAGCAGTGCCTGGTGTAGCTGTGTTGAGCAGTGCCCGGTGTACCTGTGTTGAGCAGTGCCCAGTGTACCTGTGTTGAGCAGTGCCTGGTGTAGCTGTGTTGAGCAGTGCCTGGTGTAGCTGTTTTGAGCAGTGCCTGGTGTAGCTGTGTTGAGCAGTGCCTGGTGTAGCTGTGATGAGCACTGTCTGGTGTAGCTGTGTTGAGCAGTGCCTGGTGTAGCTGTGTTGAGCAGTGCCTGATGTAGCTGTGTTGAGCAGTGCCTGGTGTACCTGTGTTGAGCAGTGCGTGGTGTACCTGTGTTGAGCAGTGCCTGGTGTGCCTGTGTTGAGCAGTGCCTGGTGTAGCTGTGTTGAGCAGTGCCTGGTGTAGCTGTGTTGAGCACTGCCTGGCGTAGCTGTGTTGAGCAGTGCCTGGTGTAGCTGTGTTGAGCAGTGCCTGGTGTAGCTGTGTTGAGCAGTGCCTGGTGTGGCTGTGTTAAGCAGTGCCTGGTGTAGCTGTGTTGAGCAGTGCCTGGTGTAGCTGTGTGGAGCACTGCCTGGTGTAGCTGTGTTGAGCAGTGCCTGGTGTAGCTGTGTTGAGAAGTGCCTGGTGTAGCTGTGTTGAGCACTACCTGGTGTAGCTGTGTTGAGCAGTGCCTGGTGTAGCTGTGTTGAGCAGTGCCTGATGTAGCTGTGTTGAGCAGTGCCTGGTGTAGCTGTGTTGAGCAGTGCCTGGGGTAGCTGTGTTGAGCACTACCGGGTATAGCTGTGTTGAGCAGTGCCTGGTGTAGCTGTGCTGAGCACTGCCTGGTGTAGCTGTGTTAAGCAGTGCCTGGTGTAGCTGTGTTGAGCAGTACCTGGTGTAGCTGCGTTGAGCAGTGCTTGGTGTACCTGTGTTGAGGAGTGCCTGGTGTAGCTGTGTTGAGCAGTGCCTGGTGTACCTGTGTTGAGCAGTGCCTGGTGTAGCTGTGTTGAGCACTGCCTACTGTAGCTGTGATGAGCAGTGTCTGGTGTACCTGTGTTGAGCAGTGCCTGGTGTAGCTATGTTGAGCACTGCCTGGTGTAGGTGTGTTGAGCAGTGCCTGGTGTAGCTGTGTTGAGCAGTGCCTGGTGTAGCTATGTTGAGCACTGCCTGGTGTAGGTGTGTTGAGCACTGCCTGGTGTAGCTATGTTGAGCACTGCCTGGTGTAGCTGTGTTGAGCAGTGCCTGGTGTAGCTGTGTTGAGCACTGCCTGGTGTAGGTGTGTTGAGCAGTGCTTGGTGTAGCTGTGTTGAGCACTGCCTGGTGTAGCTGTGTTGAGCAGTGCCTGGTGTAGCTGTGTTGAGCAGTGCCTGGTGTAGCTGTGTTGAGCATTACCTGGTGTAGCTGTGTTGAGCAGTGCCTGGTGTAGCTGTGTTGAGGAGTGCCTGGTATACCTGTGTTGAGCACTGCCTGGCGTACCTGTGTTGAGCACTGCCTGGTGTAGCTGTGTTGAGCACTGCCTGGTGTGCCTGTGTTGAGCACTGCCTGGTGTGCCTGTGTTGAGCACTGCCTGGTGAAGCTGTGTTGAGCACTGCCTGGTGTAGCTGTGTAGAGCACTGCCTGGTGTAGCTGTGTTGAGCAGTGCCTAGTGTAGCTGTGTTGAGCACTGCCTGATGTAGCTGTGTTGAGCAGTGCCTGGTGTAGCTGTGTTGAGCAGTGCCTGGTGTAGCTGTGATGAGCACTGCCTGGTGTGGCCGTGATGAGCAGTGCCTGGTGTAGCTGTGTTGAGCAGTGCCTGGTGTAGCTGTGTTGAACCAGTGCCTGGTGTAGCTGTGTTGAACAGTGCCTGGTGTAGCTGTGTTGAGCAGTGCCTGGTGTAGCTGTGTTGAGCAGTGCCTGGTGTACCTGTGTTGAGCAGTACCTGGTGTACCTGTGTTAAGCAGTGCCTGGTGTAGCTGTGTTGAGAACTGCCTGGTGTAGCTGTGTTGAACAGTGGCTGGTGTAGCTGTGTTGAGCAGTGCCTGGTGTAGCTGTGTTGAGCAGTGCCTGGTGTAGCTGTGTTGAGCAGTGCCTGGTGTAGCTGTGTTGAGCACTGCCTGATATAGCTGTGTTGAGCAGTGCCTGGTGTAGCTGTGTTGAGCAGTGCCTGGTGTAGCTGTGTTGAGCAGTGCCTGGTGTAGCTGTGTTGAGCACTGCCTGGTGTAGCTGTGTTGAGCAGTGCCAGGTGAAGCTGTGTTGAGCAGTGCCTGGTGTAGCTGTGCTGAGCAGTGCCTGGTGTACCTGTGTTGAGCAGTGCCTGGTGTACCTGTGTTGAGCAGTGCCTGGCGTATCTGTGTTGAGTAGTGCCTGGTGTACCTGTGTTGAGCAGTGCCTGGTGTACCTGTGTTGAGCAGTGCCTGGTGGAGCTGTGTTGAGCAGTGGCTGGTGTAGCTGTGTTGAGCAGTGCCTGGTGTAGCTGTGTTGAGCAGTGCTTGGTGTCGCTGTGTTGAGCAGTGCCTAGTGTAGCTGTGCTGAGCAGTGCCTGGTGTAGCTGTGTTGAGCAGTGCCTGGTGAAGCTGTGTTGAGCAGTGCCTGGTGTACCTGTGTCGAGCAGTGCCTGGTGTAGCTGTGTTGAGCAGAGCCTGGTGTACCGGTGTTGAGCAGTGCCTGGTGTACCTGTGTTGAGCAGTGCCTGGTGTAGCTGTGTTGAGCAGTGCCTGGTGTACCTGTGTTGAGCAGTGCCCGGTGTAGCTGTGTTGAGCAGTGCCCAGTGTACCTGTGTTGAGCAGTCCCTGGTGTAGCTGTGTTGAGCAGTGCCTGGTGTAGCTGTGTTGAGCAGTGCCCGGTGTACCTGTGTTGAGCAGTGCCCAGTGTACCTGTGTTGAGCAGTGCCTGGTGTAGCTGTGTTGAGCAGTGCCTGGTGTAGCTGTTTTGAGCAGTGCCTGGTGTAGCTGTGTTGAGCAGTGCCTGGTGTAGCTGTGATGAGCACTGTCTGGTGTAGCTGTGTTGAGCAGTGCCTGGTGTAGCTGTGTTGAGCAGTGCCTGATGTAGCTGTGTTGAGCAGTGCCTGGTGTACCTGTGTTGAGCAGTGCGTGGTGTACCTGTGTTGAGCAGTGCCTGGTGTACCTGTGTTGAGCAGTGCCTGGTGTAGCTGTGTTGAGCACTGCCTGGCGTAGCTGTGTTGAGCAGTGCCTGGTGTAGCTGTGTTGAGCAGTGCCTGGTGTAGCTCTCTTGAGCAGTGCCTGGTGTGGCTGTGTTGAGCAGTGCCTGGTGTAGCTGTGTTGAGCAGTGCCTGGTGTAGCTGTGTGGAGCACTGCCTGGTGTAGCTGTGTTGAGCAGTGCCTGGTGTAGCTGTGTTGAGAAGTGCCTGGTGTAGCTGTGTTGAGCACTACCTGGTGTAGCTGTGTTGAGCAGTGCCTGGTGTAGCTGTGTTGAGCAGTGCCTGATGTAGCTGAGTTGAGCAGTGCCTGGTGTAGCTGTGTTGAGCAGTGCCTGGGGTAGCTGTGTTGAGCACTACCGGGTATAGCTGTGTTGAGCAGTGCCTGGTGTAGCTGTGTTGAGCACTGCCTGGTGTAGCTGTGTTAAGCAGTGCCTGGTGTAGCTGTGTTGAGCAGTACCTGGTGTAGCTGCGTTGAGCAGTGCTTGGTGTACCTGTGTTGAGGAGTGCCTGGTGTAGCTGTGTTGAGCAGTGCCTGGTGTACCTGTGTTGAGCAGTGCCTGGTGTAGCTGTGTTGAGCACTGCCTACTGTAGCTGTGATGAGCAGTGTCTGGTGTACCTGTGTTGAGCAGTGCCTGGTGTAGCTATGTTGAACACTGCCTGGTGTACCTGTGTTGAGCACTGCCTGGTGTAGCTATGTTGAGCACTGCCTGGTGTAGCTGTGTTGAGCAGTGCCTGGTGTAGCTGTGTTGAGCACTGCCTGGTGTAGGTGTGTTGAGCAGTGCTTGGTGTAGCTGTGTTGAGCACTGCCTGGTGTAGCTGTATTGAGCAGTGCCTGGTGTAGCTGTGTTGAGCAGTGCCTGGTGTAGCTGTGTTGAGCATTACCTGGTGTAGCTGTGTTGAGCAGTGCCTGGTGTAGCTGTGTTGAGGAGTGCCTGGTATACCTGTGTTGAGCACTGCCTGGCGTACCTGTGTTGAGCACTGCCTGGTGTAGCTGTGTTGAGCACTGCCTGGTGTAGCTGTGTAGAGCACTGCCTGGTGTAGCTGTGTTGAGCAGTGCCTGGTGTAGCTGTGTTGAGCAGTGCCTGGTGTAGCTGTGTTGAGCACTGCCTGGTGTAGCTGTTTTGAGCACTGCCTGGTGTAGCTGTGTTGAGCACTGCCTGATGTAGCTGTGTTGAGCAGTGCCTGGTGTAGCTGTGTTGAGCAGTGCCTGGTGTAGCTGTGTTGAGCAGTGCCTGGTGTAGCTGTTTTGAGCACTGCCTGGTGTAGCTGTCTTGAGCAGTGCCTGGTGTAGCTGTGTTGAGCACTGCCTGGTGTAGCAGTGTTGAGCAGTGCCTGGTGTAGCTGTGTTGAGCAATGCCTGGTGTAGCTGTGTTGAGCAGTGCGTGGTGTACCTGTGTTGAGCAGTGCCTGGTGTACCTGTGTTGAGCACTGCCTGGTGTAGCTGTGTTGAGCAGTTCCTGGTGTACATGTGTTGAGCAGTGCCTGGTGTACCTGTGTTGAGCAGTGCCTGGTGTAGCTGTGTTGAGCACTGCCTAATGTACCTGTGTTGAGCAGTGCCTGGTGTAGCTGTGTTGAGCAGTGCCTGGTGTACCTGTGTTTAGCAATGCCTGGTGTACCTGTGTTGAGCAGTGCCTGGTGTAGCTGTGTTGAGCAGTGCCTGGTGTACCTGTGTTGAGCAGTGCCTGGTGTAGCTGTGTTGAGCAGTGCCTGGTGTAGCTGTGTTGAGCAGTGCCTGGTGTACCTGTGTTGCGCAGTGCCTGGTGTAGCTGTGTTGAACAGTGCCTGGTGTAGCTGTGTTGAGCAGTGCCTGGTGTACCTGTGTTGAGCAGTGCCTGGTGTAGCTGTGTTGAGCAGTGCCTGGTGCAGCTGTGTTGAGCAGTGCTTGGTGTAGCTGTGTTGAGCAGTGCCTGATGTATCTGTGTTGAGCAGTGCCTGGTGTATCTGTGTTGAGCAGTGCCTGGTGTAGCTGTGTTGAGCAATGCCTGGTGTAGCTGTGTTGAGCAGTGCCTGGTGAACCTGTGTAGAGCAGTGCCTGTTGTAGCTGTGTTAAGCAGTTCCTGGTGTACCTGTGTTGAGCAGTGCCTTGTGTAGCTGTGTTGAGCAGTGTCTGGTGTAGCTGTGTTAAGCAGTGCCTGGTGTAGCTGTGTTGAGCACTGCCTGGTGTAACTGTGTTGAGCAGTGCCTGGTGTAGCTCTGTTGAGCAGTGCCTGGTGTAGCTCTCTTGAGTAGTGCCTGGTGTAGCTATGTTGAGCAATGCCTGGTGTAGCTGTGTTGAGCAGTGCCTGGTGTAGCTGCGTTGAGCACTGCCTGGTGTAGCTGTGTTGAGCAGTGCCTGGTGTAGCTTTGTTGAGCAGTGCCTGGTGTAGCTGTGTTGAGCAGTGCCTGGTGTAGCTGTGTTGAACAGTGCCTGGTGTAGCTGTGTTGAGCAGTGCCTGGTATAGCTCTCTTGAGCAGTGCCTGGTGTAGCTCTCTTGAGCAGTTCCTGGTGTAGCTCTCTTGAGCAGTGGCTGGTGTAGCTCTCCTGATCAGTGCCTGGTGTAGCTCTCTTGAGCAGTGCCTGGTGTAGCTGTGTTGAGCAGTGCCTGGTGTAGCTCTATTGAGTAGTACCTGGTGTAGCTGTCTTGAGCAGTGCCTGGTGTAGCTGTCTTGAGCAGTGCCTGGTGTATCTCTCTTGAGCAGAGCCTGGTGTAGCTGTGTTGAGCAGTGCCTGGTGTAGCTGTCTTGAGCATTGCCTGGTGCAGCTCTCTTCAGCAGTGCCTGGCGTGGCTCTCTTGACCAGTGTCTGGTGTAGCTGTCTTGAGCAGTGCCTGGTGTAGCTGTCTTGAGCAGTGCCTGGTGTAGCTCTCTTGAGCAGTGCCTGGTGCAGCTCTCTTGATCAGTGCCTGGTGTAGCTCTCTTGAGCAGTGCCTGGTGTAGCTCTCTTGATCAGTACCTGGTGTAGGTCTCTTCATCAGTGCCTGGTGTAGCTCTCTTGAGCAGTGCCTGGTGTAGCTGTGTTGAGCACTGCCTGGGGTAGCTCTCTTCATCAGTGCCTGGTGTAGCTCTCTTGAGCAGTACCTGGTGTAGCTCTCTTGAGCAGTACCTGGTGTAGCTGTGTTGAGCAGTGCCTGGTGTCGCTGTGTTGAGCAGTGCCTGGTGTATCTCTCTTGAGCAGTGCCTGGTGTAGCTCTCTTGAGCAGTGCCTGGTGTAGCTTTCTTGAGCAGTGCCTGGTGTAGCTCTCTTGAGCTGTGCCTGGTGCAGCTCTCTTCAGCAGTGCCTGGTGTAGCTGTGTTGAGCAGTGCCTGATGTAGCTGTGTTGAGCAGTGCCTGGTGTAGCTGTGTTGAGCAGTGCCTGGTGTAACTGTCTTGAGCAGTGCCTGGTGTAGCTGTCTTGAGCAGTGCCTTGTGTAGCTGTCTAGAGCAGTGCCTGGTGTAGCTGTCTTGAGCAGTGCCTGGTGTAGCTCTCTTGAGCAGTGCCTGGTGTAGCTGTCTTGAGCAGTGCCTGGTGTAGCTGTCTTAGGCAGTGCCTGGTGAAGCTGTCTTGAGCAGTGCCTGGTGTAGCTCTCATGAGCAGTGCCTGGTGTAGCTGTCCTGAGCAGTGCCTGGTGTAGCTGTCTTGAGCAGTGCCTGGTGTAGCTGTCTTGAGCAGTGCCTGGTGTAGCTGTCTTGAGCAGTGCCTGGTGTAGCTGTCTTGAGCAGTGCCTGGTGTAGCTGTCTTGAGCAGTGCCTGGTGTAGCTCTCATGAGCAGTGCCTGGTGTAGCTGTCTTGAGCAGTGCCTGGTGTAGCTGTCTTGAGCAGTGCCTGGTGTAGCTGTCTTGAGCAGTGCCTGGTGTAGCTGTCTTGAGCAGTGCCTGGTGTAGCTGTCTTGAGCAGTGCCTGGTTTAGCTCTCTTCAGCAGTGCCTGGTGTAGCTGTCTTGAGCAGTGCCTGGTGTAGCTGCCTTTAGCAGTGCCTGGTGTAGCTGTGTTGAGCAGTGCCTGGTGTAGCTGTGTTGAGCAGTGCCTGGTGTAGCTGTGTTAAGCAGTGCCTGGTGTAGCTCTCTTCAGCAGTGCCTGGTGTAGCTTTCTTAATCAGTGCCTGGTGTAGCTCTCCTGAGCAGTGCCTGGTGTAGCTCTCTTGATCAGTGCCTCGTGTAGCTCTATTGATCAGTGCCCGGTGTAGCTCTATTGAGCAGTGCCTGGTGTAGCTGTGTTGAGCAGTGCCTGGTGTAGCTGTGTTGAGCAGTGCCTGGTGTAGCTGTCTTGAGCAGTACCTGGTGTATCTCTCATGAGCAGTGCCTGGTGTAGCTCTCTTGAGCAGTGCCTGGTGTTGGTCTCTTGAGCAGTGCCTGGTGCAGCTCTCTTGAGCAGTGCCTGGTGTAGCTGTCTTGAGCAGTGCCTGGTGTAGCTGTCTTGAGCAGTGCCTGGTGTAGCTGTCTTGAGCAGTGCCTGGTGTAGCTGTCTTGAGCAGTGCCTGGTTTAGCTCTCTTCAGCAGTGCCTGGTGTAGCTGTCTTGAGCAGTGCCTGGTGTAGCTGCCTTTAGCAGTGCCTGGTGTAGCTGTGTTGAGCAGTGCCTGGTGTAGCTGTGTTAAGCAGTGCCTGGTGTAGCTCTCTTCAGCAGTGCCTGGTGTAGCTTTCTTGATCAGTGCCTGGTGTAGCTCTCCTGAGCAGTGCCTGGTGTAGCTCTATTGATCAGTGCCTGGTGTAGCTCTATTGAGAAGTGCCTGGTGTAGCTGTGTTGAGCAGTGCCTGGTGTAGCTGTGTTGAGCAGTGCCTGGTGTAGCTGTCTTGAGCAGTACCTGGTGTAGCTCTCTTGAGCAGTGCCTGGTGTAGCTCTCTTGAGCAGTGCCTGGTGTTGGTCTCTTGAGCAGTGCCTGGTGAAGCTGTCTTGAGCAGTGCCTGGTGTATCTCTCTTGAGCAGTGCCTCGTGTAGCTCTCTTGAGCAGTGCCTGGTGTAGCTCTCTTGAGCAGTGCCTTATGTAGCTCACTTGAGCACTGCCTGGTGTAGCTCTCTTGAGCAGTGACTCGTGTAGCTGTGTTGAGCAGTGCCTGGTGTAGCTCTCTTGATTAGTGTCTGGTGTAGCTGTCTTGAGCAGTGCCTGGTGTTGCTCTGTTCAGCAGTGCCTGGTGTAGGTCTCCTAAGCAGTGCCTGGTGTAGCTGTCTTGAGCGGTGCCTGGTGTAGCTCTCTTTAGCAGTGTCTGGTGTAGCTCTCTTGAGCAGTGCCTGGTGTAGGTCTCTTGAGCAGTGCCTGGTGTAGCTCTCTTGAGCAGTGCCTGGTGTAGCTCTCGTCAGCAGTGCCTGGTATAGCTCTCTTCAGCAGTGCCTGGTGTAGCTGTGTTGAGCAGTACCTGGTGTAGCTGCGTTGAGCAGTGCTTGGTGTACCTGTGTTGAGCAGTGCCTGGTGTAGCTGTGTTGAGCAGTGCCTGGTGTACCTGTGTTGAGCAGTGCCTGGTGTAGCTGTGTTGAGCACTGCCTACTGTAGCTGTGATGAGCAGTGTCTGGTGTACCTGTGTTGAGCAGTGCCTGGTGTAGCTATGTTGAGCACTGCCTGGTGTACCTGTGTTGAGCACTGCCTGGTGTAGCTGTGTTGAGCACTGCCTGGTGTAGCTGTGTTGAGCAGTGTCTGGTGTAGCTGTGTTGAGCACTGCCTGGTGTAGCTGTGTTGAGCAGTGCTTGGTGTAGCTGTGTTGAGCACTGCCTGGTGTAGCTGTGTTGAGCAGTGCCTGGTGTAGCTGTGTTGAGCAGTGAATAATGTAGCTGTGTTGAGCATTACCTGGTGTAGCTGTGTTGAGCAGTGCCTGGTGTAGCTGTGTTGAGCAGTGCCTGGTATACCTGTGTTGAGCACTGCCTGGTGTGCCTGTGTTGAGCACTGCCTGGTGAAGCTGTGTTGAGCACTGCCTGGTGTAGCTGTGTAGAGCACTGCCTGGTGTAGCTGTGTTGAGCAGTGCCTGATGTAGCTGTGTTGAGCACTGCCTGGTGTAGCTGTTTTCAGCAGTTCCTGGTGTAGCTGTGTTGAGCAGAGTCTGGTGAAGCTGTGTTGAGCTGTGCCTGGTGTAGCTGTTTTGAGCACTGCCTGGTGTAGCTGTGTTGAGCAGTGCCTGGTGTAGCTGTGTTGAGCACTGCCTGGTGTAGCAGCGTTGAGCAGTGCCTGGTGTAGCTGTGTTGAGCAATGCCTGGTGTAGCTGTGTTGAGCAGTGCGTGGTGTACCTGTGTTGAGCAGTGCCTGGTGTACCTGTGTTGAGCACTGCCTGGTGTAGCTGTGTTGAGCAGTGCCTGGTGTACCTGTGTGGAGCACTGCCTGGTGTAGCTGTTGAGCAGTGCCTGGTGTAGCTGTGTTGAGCAGTGCCTGGTGTAGCTGTGTTGAGCAGTGCCTGGTGTAGCTGTGTTGAGCAGTGCCTGGTGTAGCTGTGTTGAGCAGTGCCTAATGTACCTGTGTGGAGCACTGCCTGGTGTAGCTGTTGAGCAGTGCCTGGTGTACCAATGTTTAGCAATGCCTGGTGTACCTGTGTTGAGCAGTGCTTGGTGTAGCTGTGTTCAGCAGTGCCTGGTGTACCTGTGTTGAGCAGTGCCTGGTGTACCTGTGTTGAGCAGTGCCTGGTGTAGCTGTGTTGAGCAGTGCCTGGTGTACCTGTGTTGCGCAGTGCCTGGTGTAGCTGTGTTGAACAGTGCCTGGTGTAGCTGTGTTGAGCAGTGCCTGGTGTACCTGCGTTGAGCAGCGCCCGGTGTAGCTGTGTTGAGCAGTGCCTGGTGTAGCTGTGTTGAGCACTGCCTGGTGTAGCTTTGTTGAGCAGTGCCTGGTGTAGCTGCGTTGAGCAGTGCCTGGTGTACCTGTGTTGAGCAGTGCCTGGAGTAGCTGTGTTGAGCAGTGCCTGGTGTAGCTGTGTTGAGCGGTGCCTGGTGTAGCTGTGTTGAGCAGTGCCTTGTGTAGCTGCGTTGAGCAGTGCATGGTGTAGCTGTGTTGAGCAGTGCCTGGTGTAGCTGTGTTGAGCAGTGCCTAGTGTAGCTGTGTTGAGCAGTGCCTGGTGTAGCTGTGTTGAGCAGTGACTGGTGTAGCTATGTTGAGCAGTTCTTGGTATAGCTGTGTTGAGCAGTGCTTGGTGTAGCTGTGTTGAGCAGTGCCTGATGTATCTGTGTTGAGCAGTGCCTGGTGTATCTGTGTTGCGCAGTGCCTGGTGTAGCTGTGTTGAGCAATGCCTGGTGTAGCTGTGTTGAGCAGTGCCTGGTGAACCTGTGTTGAGCAGTGCCTGGTGTAGCTGTTTTGAGCAGTGCCTTGTGTAGCTGTTTTGAGCAGTGTCTGGTGTAGCTGTGTTAAGCAGTGCCTGGTGTAGCTGTGTTGAGCACTGCCTGGTGTAACTGTGTTGAGCAGTGCCTGGTGTAGCTCTGTTGAGCAGTGCCTGGTGTAGCTCTCTTGAGTAGTGCCTGGTGTAGCTGTGTTGAGCAATGCCTGGTGTAGCTGTGTTGAGCAGTGCCTGGTGTAGCTGCGTTGAGCACTGCGTGGTGTAGCTGTGTTGAGCAGTGTCTGGTGTAGCTTTGTTGAGCAGTGCCTGGTGTAGCTGTGTTGAGCAGTGCCTGGTGTAGCTGTGTTGAACAGTGCCTGGTGAAGCTGTGTTGAGCAGTGCCTGGTATAGCTCTCTTGAGCAGTGCCTGGTGTAGCTCTCTTGAGCAGTTCCTGGTGTACCTCTCTTGAGCAGTGGCTGGTGTAGCTCTCCTGATCAGTGCCTGGTGTAGCTCTCTTGAGCAGTGCCTGGTGTAGCTCTCTTGAGCAGTGCCTGGTGTAGCTCTCTTGAGCAGTACCTGGTGTAGCTGTCTTGAGCAGTGCCTGGTGTAGCTGTCTTGGCAGTGCCTGGTGTATCTCTCTTGAGCAGAGCCTGGTGTAGCTGTGTTGAGCAGTGCCTGGTGTAGCTGTCTTGAGCAGTGCCTGGTGCAGCTCTCTTCAGCAGTGCCTGGTGTAGCTCTCTTGAGGAGTGTCTGGTGTAGCTGTCTTGAGCAGTGCCTGGTGTAGCTGTCTTGAGCAGTGCCTGGTGTAGCTCTCTTGAGCAGTGCCTGGTGTAGCTCTCTTGATCAGTGCCTGGTGTAGCTCTCTTCAGCAGTGCCTGGTGTAGCTCTCTTGATCAGTGCCTGGTGTAGCCTCTCTTCGTCAGTGCCTGGTGTAGCTCTCTTGAGCAGTGCCTGGTGTAGCTGTGTTGAGCACTGCCTGGTGTAGCTCTCTTCATCAGTGCCTGGTGTAGCTCTCTTGAGCAGTGCCTGGTGCAGCTCTCTTGAGCAGTACCTGGTGTAGCTGTGTTGAGCAGTGCCTGGTGTCGCTGTCTTGAGCAGTGCCTGGTGTATCTCTCTTGAGCAGTGCCTGGTGTAGCTCTCTTGAGCAGTGCCTGGTGTAGCTTTCTTGAGCAGTGCCTGGTGTAACTGTCTTGAGCTGTGCCTGGTGCAGCTCTCTTCAGCAGTGCCTGGTGCAGCTGTGTTGAGCAGTGCCTGATGTAGCTGTGTTGAGCAGTGCCTGGTGTAGCTGTGTTGAGCAGTGCCTGGTGTAGCTGTCTTGAGCAGTGCCTGGTGTAGCTGTCTTGAGCAGTGCCTGGTGTAGCTGTCTTGAGCAGTGCCTGGTGTAGCTGTCTTGAGCAGTGCCTGGTGCAGCTGTCTTGAGCAGTGCCTGGTGTAGCTCTCTTGAGCAGTGCCTGGTGTAGCTGTCTTGAGCAGTGCCTGGTGTAGCTGTCTTGAGCAGTGCCTGGTGTAGCTGTCTTGAGCAGTGCCTGGTGTAGCTCTCATGAGCAGTGCCTGGCGTAGCTGTCCTGAGCAGTGCCTGGTGTAGCTGTCTTGAGCAGTGCCTGGTGTAGCTGTCTTGAGCAGTGCCTGGTGTAGCTGTCTTGAGCAGTGCCTGGTGTAGCTCTCTTGAACAGTGCGTGGTGTAGCTGTCTTGAGCAGTGCCTGGTGTAGCTGTCTTGAGCAGTGCCTGGTGTAGCTGTCTTGAGCAGTGCCTGGTGTAGCTGTCTTGAGCAGTGCCTGGTGTAGCTGTCTTGAGCAGTGCCTGGTGTAGCTGTCTTGAGCAGTGCCTGGTGTAGCTGTCTTGAGCAGTGCCTGGTGTAGCTGTCTTGAGCAGTGCCTGGTTTAGCTTTCTTGAGCAGTGCCTGGTGTAGCTGTCTTGAGCAGTGCCTGGTGTAGCTGCCTTTAGCAGTGCCTGGTGTAGCTGTGTTGAGCAGTGCCTGGTGTAGCTGTGTTAAGCAGTGCCTGGTGTAGCTCCATTCAGCAGTGCCTGGTGTAGCTTTCTTGATCAGTGCCTGGTGTAGCTCTATTGATCAGTGCCTGGTGTAGCTCTCTTGAGCAATGCCTGGTGTAGCTCTCTTGATCAGTGCCTGGTGTAGCTCTATTGATCAGTGCCTGGTGTAGCTCTCTTGAGCAATGCCTGGTGTAGCTCTCTTGATCAGTGCCTGGTGTAGCTCTATTGATCAGTGCCTGGTGTAGCTCCATTAAGCAGTGCCTGGTGTAGCCGTGTTGAGCAGTGCCTGGTGTAGCTGTGTTGAGCAGTGCCTGGTGTAGCTCTCTTGAGCAGTGCCTGGTGTAGCTCTCTTGAGCAGTTCCTGGTGTAGCTCTCTTGAGCAGTGGCTGGTGTAGCTCTCCTGATCAGTGCCTGGTGTAGCTCTCTTTAGCAGTGCCTGGTGAAGCTCTCTTGAGCAGTGCCTGGTGTAGCTCTCTTGAGCAGTACCTGGTGTAGCTGTCTTGAGCAGTGCCTGGTGAAGCTGTCTTGAGCAGTGCCTGGTGTATCTCTCTTGAGCAGTGCCTGGTGTAGCTCTCTTGATCAGTGCCTGGTGTAGCTCTCTTGAGCAGTGCCTGGTGTAGCTCTCTTGATCAGTGCCTGGTGTAGCTCTATTGATCAGTGCCTGGTGTAGCTCTATTGAGCAGTGCCTGGTGTAGCTGTGTTGAGCAGTGCCTGGTGTAGCTGTGTTGAGCAGTGCCTGGTGTAGCTGTCTTGAGCAGTACCTGGTGTAGCTCTCTTGAGCAGTGCCTGGTGTAGCTCTCTTGAGCAGTGCCTGGTGTAGGTCTCTTGAGCAGTGCATGGTGCAGCTCTCTTGAGCAGTGCCTGGTGTAGCTCTCTTGAGCAGTGCCTGGTGTAGCTCTCTTGAGCGGTGCCTTATGTAGCTCTCTTGAGCACTGCCTGGTGTAGCTCTCTTGAGCAGTGCCTCGTGTAGCTGTGTTGAGCAGTGCCTGGTGTAGCTCTCTTGATCAGTGTCTGGTGTAGCTGTCTTGAGCAGTGCCTGGTGTTGCTCTGTTCAGCAGTGCCTGGTGTAGCTCTCTTGAGCAGTGCCTGGTGTAGGTCTCTTGAGCAGTGCCTGGTGTAGCTCTCTTGAGCAGTGCCTGGTGTAGCTCTCTTCAGCAGTGCCTGGTATAGCTCTCTTCAGCAGTGCCTGGTGTAGCTGTGTTGAGCAGTACCTGGTGTAGCTGCGTTGAGCAGTGCTTGGTGTACCTGTGTTGAGCAGTGCCTGGTGTAGCTGTGTTGAGCAGTGCCTGATGTACCTGTGTTGAGCAGTGCCTGGTGTAGCTGTGTTGAGCACTGCCTACTGTAGCTGTGATGAGCAGTGTCTGGTGTACCTGTGTTGAGCAGTGCCTGGTGTAGCTATGTTGAGCACTGCCTGGTGTAGCTGTGTTGAGCACTGCCTGGTGTAGCTGTGTTGAGCAGTGCCTGGTGTAGCTGTGTTGAGCACTGCCTGGTGTAGCTGTGTTGAGCACTGCCTGGTGTAGCTGTGTTGAGCAGTGCCTGGTGTACCTGTGTTGAGCACTGCCTGGTGTAGCTGTGTTGAGCACTGCCTGGTGTAGCTGTGTTGAGCAGTGCCTGGTGTAGCTGTGTTGAGCACTGCCTGGTGTAGCTGTGTTGAGCAGTGCTTGGTGTAGCTGTGTTGAGCACTGCCTGGTGTACCTGTGTTGAGCAGTGCCTGGTGTAGCTGTGTTGAGCAGTGCCTGGTGTAGCTGTGTTGAGCATTACCTGGTGTAGCTCTCTTGAACAGTGCCTGGTGTAGCTGTCTTGAGCAGTGCCTGGTGTAGCTGTCTTGAGCAGTGCCTGGTGTAGCTGTCTTGAGCAGTGCCTGGTGTAGCTGTCTTGAGCAGTGCCTGGTGTAGCTGTCTTGAGCAGTGCCTGGTGTAGCTGTCTTGAGCAGTGCCTGGTGTAGCTGTCTTGAGCAGTGCCTGGTGTAGCTGTCTTGAGCAGTGCCTGGTTTAGCTTTCTTGAGCAGTGCCTGGTGTAGCTGTCTTGAGCAGTGCCTGGTGTAGCTGCCTTTAGCAGTGCCTGGTGTAGCTGTGTTGAGCAGTGCCTGGTGTAGCTGTGTTAAGCAGTGCCTGGTGTAGCTCCATTCAGCAGTGCCTGGTGTAGCTTTCTTGATCAGTGCCTGGTGTAGCTCTATTGATCAGTGCCTGGTGTAGCTCTCTTGAGCAATGCCTGGTGTAGCTCTCTTGATCAGTGCCTGGTGTAGCTCTATTGATCAGTGCCTGGTGTAGCTCTCTTGAGCAATGCCTGGTGTAGCTCTCATGATCAGTGCCTGGTGTAGCTCTATTGATCAGTGCCTGGTGTAGCTCCATTGAGCAGTGCCTGGTGTAGCCGTGTTGAGCAGTGCCTGGTGTAGCTGTGTTGAGCAGTGCCTGGTGTAGCTCTCTTGAGCAGTGCCTGGTGTAGCTCTCTTGAGCAGTTCCTGGTGTAGCTCTCTTGAGCAGTGGCTGGTGTAGCTCTCCTGATCAGTGCCTGGTGTAGCTCTCTTTAGCAGTGCCTGGTGAAGCTCTCTTGAGCAGTGCCTGGTGTAGCTCTCTTGAGCAGTACCTGGTGTAGCTGTCTTGAGCAGTGCCTGGTGAAGCTGTCTTGAGCAGTGCCTGGTGTATCTCTCTTGAGCAGTGCCTGGTGTAGCTCTCTTGATCAGTGCCTGGTGTAGCTCTCTTGAGCAGTGCCTGGTGTAGCTCTCTTGATCAGTGCCTGGTGTAGCTCTATTGATCAGTGCCTGGTGTAGCTCTATTGAGCAGTGCCTGGTGTAGCTGTGTTGAGCAGTGCCTGGTGTAGCTGTGTTGAGCAGTGCCTGGTGTAGCTGTCTTGAGCAGTACCTGGTGTAGCTCTCTTGAGCAGTGCCTGGTGTAGCTCTCTTGAGCAGTGCCTGGTGTAGGTCTCTTGAGCAGTGCATGGTGCAGCTCTCTTGAGCAGTGCCTGGTGTAGCTCTCTTGAGCAGTGCCTGGTGTAGCTCTCTTGAGCGGTGCCTTATGTAGCTCTCTTGAGCACTGCCTGGTGTAGCTCTCTTGAGCAGTGCCTCGTGTAGCTGTGTTGAGCAGTGCCTGGTGTAGCTCTCTTGATCAGTGTCTGGTGTAGCTGTCTTGAGCAGTGCCTGGTGTTGCTCTGTTCAGCAGTGCCTGGTGTAGCTCTCTTGAGCAGTGCCTGGTGTAGGTCTCTTGAGCAGTGCCTGGTGTAGCTCTCTTGAGCAGTGCCTGGTGTAGCTCTCTTCAGCAGTGCCTGGTATAGCTCTCTTCAGCAGTGCCTGGTGTAGCTGTGTTGAGCAGTACCTGGTGTAGCTGCGTTGAGCAGTGCTTGGTGTACCTGTGTTGAGCAGTGCCTGGTGTAGCTGTGTTGAGCAGTGCCTGATGTACCTGTGTTGAGCAGTGCCTGGTGTAGCTGTGTTGAGCACTGCCTACTGTAGCTGTGATGAGCAGTGTCTGGTGTACCTGTGTTGAGCAGTGCCTGGTGTAGCTATGTTGAGCACTGCCTGGTGTAGCTGTGTTGAGCACTGCCTGGTGTAGCTGTGTTGAGCAGTGCCTGGTGTAGCTGTGTTGAGCACTGCCTGGTGTAGCTGTGTTGAGCACTGCCTGGTGTAGCTGTGTTGAGCAGTGCCTGGTGTACCTGTGTTGAGCACTGCCTGGTGTAGCTGTGTTGAGCACTGCCTGGTGTAGCTGTGTTGAGCAGTGCCTGGTGTAGCTGTGTTGAGCACTGCCTGGTGTAGCTGTGTTGAGCAGTGCTTGGTGTAGCTGTGTTGAGCACTGCCTGGTGTACCTGTGTTGAGCAGTGCCTGGTGTAGCTGTGTTGAGCAGTGCCTGGTGTAGCTGTGTTGAGCATTACCTGGTGTAGCTGTGTTGAGCAGTGCCTGGTGTAGCTGTGTTGAGCAGTGCCTGGTATACCTGTGTTGAGCACTGCCTGGTGTGCCTGTGTTGAGCACTGCCTGGTGAAGCTGTGTTTAGCACTGCCTGGTGTAGCCGTGTAGAGCACTGCCTGGTGTAGCTGTGTTGAGCAGTGCCTGGTGTAGCTGTGTTGAGCACTGCCTGGCGTAGCTGTGTTGAGCAGTTCCTGGTGTAGCTGTGTTGAGCCGTGCCTGGTGTAGCTCTGTTGAGCAGTGCCTGGTGTAGCTGTTTTGAGCACTGCCTGGTGTAGCTGTGTTGAGCAGTGCCTGGTGTAGCTGTGTTGAGCACTGCCTGGTGTAGCAGTGTTGAGCAGTGCCTGGTGTAGCTGTGTTGAGCAATACCTGGTGTAGCTGTGTTGAGCAGTGCCTGGTGTACCTGTGTTGATCACTGCCTGGTGTAGCTGTGTTGAGCAGTTCCTGGTGTACATGTGTTGAGCAGTGCCTGGTGTACCTGTGTTGAGCAGTGCCTGGTGTAGCTGTGTTGAGCAGTGCCTAATGTACCTGTGTTGAGCACTGCCTGGTGTAGCTGTGTTGAGCAGTGCCTGGTGTACCAGTGTTTAGCAATGCCTGGTGTACCAGTGTTGAGCAGTGCCTGGTGTAGCTGTGTTGAGCAGTGCCTGGTGTACCTGTGTTGAGCAGTGCCTGGTGTAGCTGTGTTGAGCAGTGCCTGGTGTAGCTGTGTTGAGCAGTGCCTGGTGTACCTGTGTTGCGCAGTGCCTGGTGTAGCTGTGTTGAACAGTGCCTGGTGTAGCTGTGTTGAGCAGTGCCTGGTGTACCTGTGTTGAGCACTGCCTGGTGTAGCTGTGTTGAGCAGTGCCTGGTGTAGCTGTGTTGAGCAGTGCCTGGTGTACCTGTGTTGAGCAGTGCCTAGAGTAGCTGTGTTGAGCAGTGCCTGGTGTAGCTGCGTTGAGCAGTGCATGGTGTAGCTGTGTTGAACAGTGCCTGGTGTAGCTGTGTTGAGCAGTGCCTGGTGTACCTGTGTTGAGCACTGCCTGGTGTAGCTGTGTTGAGCAGTGCCTGGTGTAGCTGTGTTGAGCAGTGCCTGGTGTACCTGTGTTGAGCAGTGCCTAGAGTAGCTGTGTTGATCAGTGCCTGGTGTAGCTGCGTTGAGCAGTGCATGGTGTAGCTGTGTTGAGCAGTGCCTGGTGTAGCTGTGTTGAGCAGTGCATGGTGAAGCTGTGTTGAGCAGTGCCTGGTGTAGCTGTGTTGAGCAGTGACTGGTGTAGCTATGCTGAGCAGTTCTTGGTGTAGCTGTGTTGAGCAGTGCTTGGTGTAGCTGTGTTGAGCAGTGCCTGATGTATCTGTGTTGAGCAGTGGCTGGTGTATCTGTGTTGAACAGTGCCTGGTGTAGCTGTGTTGAGCAATGCCTGGTGTAGCTGTGTTGAGCAGTGCCTGGTGAACCTGTGTTGAGCAGTGCCTGGTGTAGCTGTGTTAAGCAGTTCCTGGTGTACCTGTGTTGAGCAGTGCCTGGTGTAGCTGTGTTGAGAAGTGTCTGGTGTAGCTGTGTTAAGCAGTGCCTGGTGTAGCTGTGTTGAGCACTGCCTGGTGTAACTGTGTTGAGCAGTGCCTGGTGTAGCTTTGTTGAGCAGTGCCTGGTGTAGCTCTCTTCAGTAGTGCCTGGTGTAGCTGTGTTGAGCAATGCCTGGTGTAGCTGTGTTGAGCAGTGCCTGGTGTAGCTGCGATGAGCACTGCCTGGTGTAGCTGTGTTGAGCAGTGCCTGGTGTAGCTTTGTTGAGCAGTGCCTGGTGTAGCTGTGTTGAGCAGTGCCTGGTGTAGCTGTGTTGAACAGTGCCTGGTGTAGCTGTGTTGAGCAGTGCCTGGTATAGCTCTCTTGAGCAGTGCCTGGTGTAGCTCTCTTGAGCAGTTCCTGGTGTAGCTCTCTTGAGCAGTGGCTGGTGTAGCTCTCCTGATCAATGCCTGGTGTAGCTCTCTTGAGCAGTGCCTGGTGTAGCTCTCTTGAGCAGTGCCTGGTGTAGCTCTCTTGAGCAGTACCTTGTGTAGCTGTCTTGAGCAGTGCCTGGTGTAGCTGTCTTGAGCAGTGCCTGGTGTAGCTGTCTTGAGCAGTGCCTGGTGCAGCTCTCTTCAGCAGTGCCTGGTGTAGCTCTCTTGAGCAGTGTCTGGTGTAGCTGTCTTGAGCAGTGCCTGGTGTAGCTGTCTTGAGCAGTGCCTGGTGTAGCTCTCTTGAGCAGTGCCTGGTGTAGCTCTCTTGATCAGTGCCTGGTGTAGCTCTCTTGAGCAGTGCCTGGTGTAGCTCTCTTGATCAGTGCCTGGTGTAGCTCTCTTGAGCACTGCCTGGTGTAGCTCTCTTGAGCAGTGCCTGGTGTAGCTGTGTTGAGCAGTGCCTGGTGTAGCTCTCTTGAGCAGTGCCTGGTGTAGCTCTCTTGAGCAGTGCCTGGTGTAGGTCTCTTGAGCAGTGCCTGGTGCAGCTCTCTTGAGCAGTGCCTGGTGTAGCTCTCTTGAGCAGTGCCTGGTGTAGCTCTCTTGAGCAGTGCCTTATGTAGCTCTCTTGAGCACTGCCTGGTGTAGCTCTCTTGAGCAGTGCCTGGTGTAGCTGTGTTGAGCAGTGCCTGGTGTAGCTCTCTTGATCAGTGCCTGGTGTAGCTGTCTTGAGCAGTGCCTGGTGTTGCTCTGTTCAGCAGTGCCTGGTGTAGGTCTCCTGAGCAGTGCCTGGTGTAGCTGTCTTGAGCGGTGCCTGGTGTAGCTCTCTTTAGCAGTGTCTGGTGTAGCTCTCTTGAGCAGTGCCTGGTGTAGGTCTCTTGAGCAGTGCCTGGTGTAGCTCTCTTGAGCAGTGCCTGGTGTAGCTCTCTTCAGCAGTGTCTGGTATAGCTCTCTTCAGCAGTGCCTGGTGTAGCTCTCTTGAACAGTGCCTGGTGTAGGTCTCTTGAGCAGTGCCTGGTGTAGCTCTCTTGAGCAGTGCCTGGTGTAGCTCTCTTGAGCAGTGCCTGGTGTAGCGCTCTTGAGTAGTGCCTGGTGTAGGTCTCTTGAGCAGTGCCTGGTGTAGCTCTCTTCATCAGTGCCTGGTGTAGCTCTCTTGAGCAGTGCCTGGTGTAGCTGTCTTGAGCAGTGCCTGGTGTAGCTGTGTTGAGCATTACCTGGTGTAGCTGTGTTGAGCAGTGCCTGGTGTAGCTGTGTTGAGCAGTGCCTGGTATACCTGTGTTGAGCACTGCCTGGTGTGCCTGTGTTGAGCACTGCCTGGTGAAGCTGTGTTTAGCACTGCCTGGTGTAGCTGTGTAGAGCACTGCCTGGTGTAGCTGTGTTGAGCAGTGCCTGGTGTAGCTGTGTTGAGCACTGCCTGGCGTAGCTGTGTTGAGCAGTTCCTGGTGTAGCTGTGTTGAGCCGAGCCTGGTGTAGCTCTGTTGAGCAGTGCCTGGTGTAGCTGTTTTGAGCACTGCCTGGTGTAGCTGTGTTGAGCAGTGCCTGGTGTAGCTGTGTTGAGCACTGCCTGGTGTAGCAGTGTTGAGCAGTGCCTGGTGTAGCTGTGTTGAGCAATGCCTGGTGTAGCTGTGTTGAGCAGTGCCTGGTGTACCTGTGTTGAGCACTGCCTGGTGTAGCTGTGTTGAGCAGTTCCTGGTGTACATGTGTTGAGCAGTGCCTGGTGTACCTGTGTTGAGCAGTGCCTGGTGTAGCTGTGTTGAGCAGTGCCTAATGTACCTGTGTTGAGCACTGCCTGGTGTAGCTGTGTTGAGCAGTGCCTGGTGTACCAGTGTTTAGCAATGCCTGGTGTACCAGTGTTGAGCAGTGCCTGGTGTAGCTGTGTTGAGCAGTGCCTGGTGTACCTGTGTTGAGCAGTGCCTGGTGTAGCTGTGTTGAGCAGTGCCTGGTGTAGCTGTGTTGAGCAGTGCCTGGTGTACCTGTGTTGCGCAGTGCCTGGTGTAGCTGTGTTGAACAGTGCCTGGTGTAGCTGTGTTGAGCAGTGCCTGGTGTACCTGTGTTGAGCACTGCCTGGTGTAGCTGTGTTGAGCAGTGCCTGGTGTAGCTGTGTTGAGCAGTGCCTGGTGTACCTGTGTTGAGCAGTGCCTAGAGTAGCTGTGTTGAGCAGTGCCTGGTGTAGCTGTGTTGAGCGGTGCCTGGTGTAGCTGTGTTGAGCAGTGCCTGGTGTAGCTGCGTTGAGCAGTGCATGGTGTAGCTGTGTTGAGCAGTGCCTGGTGTAGCTGTGTTGAGCAGTGCCTGGTGAAGCTGTGTTGAGCAGTGCCTGGTGTAGCTGTGTTGAGCAGTGACTGGTGTAGCTATGCTGAGCAGTTCTTGGTGTAGCTGTGTTGAGCAGTGCTTGGTGTAGCTGTGTTGAGCAGTGCCTGATGTATCTGTGTTGAGCAGTGGCTGGTGTATCTGTGTTGAACAGTGCCTGGTGTAGCTGTGTTGAGCAATGCCTGGTGTAGCTGTGTTGAGCAGTGCCTGGTGAACCTGTGTTGAGCAGTGCCTGGTGTAGCTGTGTTAAGCAGTTTCTGGTGTACCTGTGTTGAGCAGTGCCTTGTGTAGCTGTGTTGAGAAGTGTCTGGTGTAGCTGTGTTAAGCAGTGCCTGGTGTAGCTGTGTTGAGCACTGCCTGGTGTAACTGTGTTGAGCAGTGCCTGGTGTAGCTTTGTTGAGCAGTGCCTGGTGTAGCTCTCTTCAGTAGTGCCTGGTGTAGCTGTGTTGAGCAATGCCTGGTGTAGCTGTGTTGAGCAGTGCCTGGTGTAGCTGCGATGAGCACTGCCTGGTGTAGCTGTGTTGAGCAGTGCCTGGTGTAGCTTTGTTGAGCAGTGCCTGGTGTAGCTGTGTTGAGCAGTGCCTGGTGTAGCTGTGTTGAACAGTGCCTGGTGTAGCTGTGTTGAGCAGTGCCTGGTATAGCTCTCTTGAGCAGTGCCTGGTGTAGCTCTCTTGAGCAGTTCCTGGTGTAGCTCTCTTGAGCAGTGGCTGGTGTAGCTCTCCTGATCAATGCCTGGTGTAGCTCTCTTGAGCAGTGCCTGGTGTAGCTCTCTTGAGCAGTGCTTGGTGTAGCTCTCTTGAGCAGTACCTGGTGTAGCTGTCTTGAGCAGTGCCTGGTGTAGCTGTCTTGAGCAGTGCCTGGTGTAGCTGTCTTGAGCAGTGCCTGGTGCAGCTCTCTTCAGCAGTGCCTGGTGTAGCTCTCTTGAGCAGTGTCTGGTGTAGCTCTCTTGAGCAGTGCCTGGTGTAGCTGTCTTGAGCAGTGCCTGGTGTAGCTCTCTTGAGCAGTGCCTGGTGTAGCTCTCTTGATCAGTGCCTGGTGTAGCTCTCTTGAGCAGTGCCTGGTGTAGCTCTCTTGATCAGTGCCTGGTGTAGCTCTCTTGAGCACTGCCTGGTGTAGCTCTCTTGAGCAGTGCCTGGTGTAGCTGTGTTGAGCAGTGCCTGGTGTAGCTCTCTTGAGCAGTGCCTGGTGTAGCTCTCTTGAGCAGTGCCTGGTGTAGGTCTCTTGAGCAGTGCCTGGTGCAGCTCTCTTGAGCAGTGCCTGGTGTAGCTCTCTTGAGCAGTGCCTGGTGTAGCTCTCTTGAGCAGTGCCTTATGTAGCTCTCTTGAGCACTGCCTGGTGTAGCTCTCTTGAGCAGTGCCTGGTGTAGCTGTGTTGAGCAGTGCCTGGTGTAGCTCTCTTGATCAGTGCCTGGTGTAGCTGTCTTGAGCAGTGCCTGGTGTTGCTCTGTTGAGCAGTGCCTGGTGTAGGTCTCCTGAGCAGTGCCTGGTGTAGCTGTCTTGAGCGGTGCCTGGTGTAGCTCTCTTTAGCAGTGTCTGGTGTAGCTCTCTTGAGCAGTGCCTGGTGTAGGTCTCTTGAGCAGTGCCTGGTGTAGCTCTCTTGAGCAGTGCCTGGTGTAGCTCTCTTCAGCAGTGTCTGGTATAGCTCTCTTCAGCAGTGCCTGGTGTAGCTCTCTTGAACAGTGCCTGGTGTAGGTCTCTTGAGCAGTGCCTGGTGTAGCTCTCTTGAGCAGTGCCTGGTGTAGCTCTCTTGAGCAGTGCCTGGTGTAGCGCTCTTGAGTAGTGCCTCGTGTAGGTCTCTTGAGCAGTGCCTGGTGTAGCTCTCTTCATCAGTGCCTGGTGTAGCTCTCTTGAGCAGTGCCTGGTGTAGCTGTCTTGAGCAGTGCCTGGTGTAGCTGTGTTGAGCATTACCTGGTGTAGCTGTGTTGAGCAGTGCCTGGTGTAGCTGTGTTGAGCAGTGCCTGGTATACCTGTGTTGAGCACTGCCTGGTGTGCCTGTGTTGAGCACTGCCTGGTGAAGCTGTGTTTAGCACTGCCTGGTGTAGCTGTGTAGAGCACTGCCTGGTGTAGCTGTGTTGAGCAGTGCCTGGTGTAGCTGTGTTGAGCACTGCCTGGCGTAGCTGTGTTGAGCAGTTCCTGGTGTAGCTGTGCTGAGCCGAGCCTGGTGTAGCTCTGTTGAGCAGTGCCTGGTGTAGCTGTTTTGAGCACTGCCTGGTGTAGCTGTGTTGAGCAGTGCCTGGTGTAGCTGTGTTGAGCACTGCCTGGTGTAGCAGTGTTGAGCAGTGCCTGGTGTAGCTGTGTTGAGCAATGCCTGGTGTAGCTGTGTTGAGCAGTGCCTGGTGTACCTGTGTTGAGCACTGCCTGGTGTAGCTGTGTTGAGCAGTTCCTGGTGTACATGTGTTGAGCAGTGCCTGGTGTACCTGTGTTGAGCAGTGCCTGGTGTAGCTGTGTTGAGCAGTGCCTAATGTACCTGTGTTGAGCACTGCCTGGTGTAGCTGTGTTGAGCAGTGCCTGGTGTACCAGTGTTTAGCAATGCCTGGTGTACCAGTGTTGAGCAGTGCCTGGTGTAGCTGTGTTGAGCAGTGCCTGGTGTACCTGTGTTGAGCAGTGCCTGGTGTAGCTGTGTTGAGCAGTGCCTGGTGTAGCTGTGTTGAGCAGTGCCTGGTGTACCTGTGTTGCGCAGTGCCTGGTGTAGCTGTGTTGAACAGTGCCTGGTGTAGCTGTGTTGAGCAGTGCCTGGTGTACCTGTGTTGAGCACTGCCTGGTGTAGCTGTGTTGAGCAGTGCCTGGTGTAGCTGTGTTGAGCAGTGCCTGGTGTACCTGTGTTGAGCAGTGCCTAGAGTAGCTGTGTTGAGCAGTGCCTGGTGTAGCTGTGTTGAGCGGTGCCTGGTGTAGCTGTGTTGAGCAGTGCCTGGTGTAGCTGCGTTGAGCAGTGCATGGTGTAGCTGTGTTGAGCAGTGCCTGGTGTAGCTGTGTTGAGCAGTGCCTGGTGAAGCTGTGTTGAGCAGTGCCTGGTGTAGCTGTGTTGAGCAGTGACTGGTGTAGCTATGCTGAGCAGTTCTTGGTGTAGCTGTGTTGAGCAGTGCTTGGTGTAGCTGTGTTGAGCAGTGCCTGATGTATCTGTGTTGAGCAGTGGCTGGTGTATCTGTGTTGAACAGTGCCTGGTGTAGCTGTGTTGAGCAATGCCTGGTGTAGCTGTGTTGAGCAGTGCCTGGTGAACCTGTGTTGAGCAGTGCCTGGTGTAGCTGTGTTAAGCAGTTCCTGGTGTACCTGTGTTGAGCAGTGCCTTGTGTAGCTGTGTTGAGAAGTGTCTGGTGTAGCTGTGTTAAGCAGTGCCTGGTGTAGCTGTGTTGAGCACTGCCTGGTGTAACTGTGTTGAGCAGTGCCTGGTGTAGCTTTGTTGAGCAGTGCCTGGTGTAGCTCTCTTCAGTAGTGCCTGGTGTAGCTGTGCTGAGCAATGCCTGGTGTAGCTGTGTTGAGCAGTGCCTGGTGTAGCTGCGATGAGCACTGCCTGGTGTAGCTGTGTTGAGCAGTGCCTGGTGTAGCTTTGTTGAGCAGTGCCTGGTGTAGCTGTGTTGAGCAGTGCCTGGTGTAGCTGTGTTGAACAGTGCCTGGTGTAGCTGTGTTGAGCAGTGCCTGGTATAGCTCTCTTGAGCAGTGCCTGGTGTAGCTCTCTTGAGCAGTTCCTGGTGTAGCTCTCTTGAGCAGTGGCTGGTGTAGCTCTCCTGATCAATGCCTGGTGTAGCTCTCTTGAGCAGTGCCTGGTGTAGCTCTCTTGAGCAGTGCTTGGTGTAGCTCTCTTGAGCAGTACCTGGTGTAGCTGTCTTGAGCAGTGCCTGGTGTAGCTGTCTTGAGCAGTGCCTGGTGTAGCTGTCTTGAGCAGTGCCTGGTGCAGCTCTCTTCAGCAGTGCCTGGTGTAGCTCTCTTGAGCAGTGTCTGGTGTAGCTGTCTTGAGCAGTGCCTGGTGTAGCTGTCTTGAGCAGTGCCTGGTGTAGCTCTCTTGAGCAGTGCCTGGTGTAGCTCTCTTGATCAGTGCCTGGTGTAGCTCTCTTGAGCAGTGCCTGGTGTAGCTCTCTTGATCAGTGCCTGGTGTAGCTCTCTTGAGCACTGCCTGGTGTAGCTCTCTTGAGCAGTGCCTGGTGTAGCTGTGTTGAGCAGTGCCTGGTGTAGCTCTCTTGAGCAGTGCCTGGTGTAGCTCTCTTGAGCAGTGCCTGGTGTAGGTCTCTTGAGCAGTGCCTGGTGCAGCTCTCTTGAGCAGTGCCTGGTGTAGCTCTCTTGAGCAGTGCCTGGTGTAGCTCTCTTGAGCAGTGCCTTATGTAGCTCTCTTGAGCACTGCCTGGTGTAGCTCTCTTGAGCAGTGCCTGGTGTAGCTGTGTTGAGCAGTGCCTGGTGTAGCTCTCTTGATCAGTGCCTGGTGTAGCTGTCTTGAGCAGTGCCTGGTGTTGCTCTGTTCAGCAGTGCCTGGTGTAGGTCTCCTGAGCAGTGCCTGGTGTAGCTGTCTTGAGCGGTGCCTGGTGTAGCTCTCTTTAGCAGTGTCTGGTGTAGCTCTCTTGAGCAGTGCCTGGTGTAGGTCTCTTGAGCAGTGCCTGGTGTAGCTCTCTTGAGCAGTGCCTGGTGTAGCTCTCTTCAGCAGTGTCTGGTATAGCTCTCTTCAGCAGTGCCTGGTGTAGCTCTCTTGAACAGTGCCTGGTGTAGGTCTCTTGAGCAGTGCCTGGTGTAGCTCTCTTGAGCAGTGCCTGGTGTAGCTCTCTTGAGCAGTGCCTGGTGTAGCGCTCTTGAGTAGTGCCTGGTGTAGGTCTCTTGAGCAGTGCCTGGTGTAGCTCTCTTCATCAGTGCCTGGTGTAGCTCTCTTGAGCAGTGCCTGGTGTAGCTGTCTTGAGCAGTGCCTGGTGTAGCTGTCTTGAGCAGTGCCTGGTGTAGCTCTCTTGATCAGTGCCTGGTGTAGCTCTCTTGGTCAGTCCCTGGTGTAGCTCTCTTGAGCAGTGCCTGGTGTAGCTCTCTTGATCAGTGCCTGGTGTAGCTCTCTTGAGCAGTGCCTGGTGCAGCTCTCTTGAGCAGTGCCTGGTGTAGCTCTCTTGAGCAGTGCCTGGTGTAGCTATCTTGATCAGTGCCTGGTGTAGCTCTCTTGAGCAGTGCCTGGTGTAGCTCTCTTGAGCAGTGCCTGGTGTAGCTCTCTTGAGCAGTGCCTGGTGTAGCTTTCTTCATCAGTGCCTGGTGTAGCTCTCTTGAGTAGTGCCTGGTGTAGCTCTCTTGAGCAGTGCCTGGTGTAGCTCTCTTGAGCAGTGCCTGGTGTAGCTCTCTTGAGCAGTGCCTGTTGTAG
Source organism: Cherax quadricarinatus (assembly GCF_038502225.1). Taxonomy (NCBI): domain Eukaryota; kingdom Metazoa; phylum Arthropoda; class Malacostraca; order Decapoda; family Parastacidae; genus Cherax; species Cherax quadricarinatus. The sequence goes on from NC_091329.1 coordinate 21,070,405, forward strand.
CTCTCTTGAGCAGTGCCTGGTGTAGCTCTCTTGAGCAGTGCCTGGTGTAGCTCTCTTGATCAGTGCCTGGTGTAGCTCTCTTGAGCAGTGCTTGGTGTAGCTATCTTGATCAGTGCCTGGTGTAGCTCTCTTGAGCAGTGCCTGGTGTAGCTCTCTTGAGCAGTGCCTGGTGTAGCTCTCTTGAGCAGTGCCTGGTGTAGCTCTGTTGAGCAGTGCCTGGTGTAGCTTTCTTCATCAGTGCCTGGTGTAGCTCTGTTGAGCAGTGCCTGGTGTAGCTCTCTTGAGCAGTGCCTGGTGCAGCTCTCTTGAGCAGTGCCTGGTGTAGCTATCTTGATCAGTGCCTGGTGTAGCTCTGTTGAGCAGTACCTGGTGTAGCTCTCTTGAGCAGTGCCTGGTGCAGCTCTCTTGAGCAGTGCCTGGTGTAGCTATCTTGATCAGTGCCTGGTGTAGCTCTGTTGAGCAGTGTCTGGTGTAGCTCTCTTGAGCAGTGCCTGGTGCAGCTCTCTTGAGCAGTGCCTGGTGTAGCTATCTTGATCAGTGCCTGGTGTAGCTCTGTTGAGCAGTGCCTGGTGTAGCTGTGTTGAGCAGTGCCTGGTGTAGCTATCTTGATCAGTGCCTGGTGTAGCTCTGTTGAACAGTGCCTGGTGTAGCTCTGTTGAGCAGTGCCTGGTGTAGCTCTGTTGAGCATTGCCTTGTGTAGCTCTGTTGGTCAGTGCCTGGTGTAGCTCTCTTGAGCAGTGCCTGGTGTAGCTCTGTTGATCAGTGCCTGGTGTAGCTCTCTTGAGCAGTGCCTGGTGTAGCTCTCTTGAGCAGTGCCTGGTGTAGCTCTCTTGAGCAGTGCCTGGTGTAGCTCTCTTGAGCAGTGCCTGGTGTAGCTTTCTTCATCAGTGCCTGGTGTAGCTCTGTTGAGCAGTGCCTGGTGTAGCTCTGTTGACCCCCTACGCCCCATGCACACATACACACCCACCCCTCTGTACACACAGGCACACAACATGCACACACACAGACACACACGCCCCCTGTACACACCTATAGCGTGGCCACACCCACGTCCCCGGGCATAAGTATCGTCATGGGTGACTCCAGGAAGTATAAACTGGCTGCTGTGTGTTTAGTGCCAAGGTGACAGTCCTTTCTTGACTGTCTGGCACGAACTTGAAATTATATTCCTGGAAGATTACTCCTAATATCACCACAGTGTTAAATGTTGTTACTGTGGTGCTGTCACTATGGTCCTGTTACCATGGTCCTGTCACTATGGTGCTGTTACTATGGTGCTGTTACTATGGTGCTGTTACCATGGTGCTGTTACTATGGTGTTGTTACTATGGTGCTGTCACTATGGTGCTGTTACTATGGTGTTGTTACTATGGTGTTGTTACTATGGTGCTGTTACTATGGTGTTGTTACTATGGTGCTGTTACTATGGTGTTGTTACTATGGTGCTGTCACTATGGTGCTGTTACTATGGTGTTGTTACTATGGTGCTGTCAATATGGTGCCGTCACAATGGTGGTGTCAGTATGGTGTTCTTACTACGGTGGTGCCATTACAGAAGCACCGACCCATGACTCAGGAACACCGACCCATGACCCAGAAACACCGACCCATGACCCAGAAACACCGACCCATGACCCGGAAGGACCGACCTATACCGAGAAACACTGATCTATGACAGAGAAACACTGACCTATGACTCAGAAACACCGACCCATGACCCAGAAACACCGACCTATACCGATAAACACTGATCTATGACCCAAAATCACCGACCCATGACCCAGGAACACCGACCCATGACCTAGAAGCACCGACCCATGACCAGAAACACCGACCCATGACCCAGGAACATCGACCCATGACCTAGAAACACTGACCCGTGACCCAAACAACCTATGACCCGTATTCACTGACCCATAACCCAGAAACACCGACCCATGATCTAGAGACACTGACCCATTACCCAGAAACACCGACCCATGATGCAAATTCATTGACCCATGACTCACTAGATTCACTGACCCATGACCCAGAAACACCGACCCATGACCCAGACGCACCGACCCGCGACCCAGATTCACTGACCCATGACCCCAAAACACCGACCCATGACCCAGAAGCACAGATCCATGACCCAGAAACACCGACCCATGACCCAGACGCACCGACCCATGACCCAGACGCACCGACCCATGACCCAGATTCACTGACCCATGACTTATCACGGGTCGGTGATGAACCTGCCACTGCTGCTCTGCGAGCCTGATAAGGGAACACACAGATAAGAGAGTAAAGGAACGAGAAAACACAGGAAGGAACGAGCAAACACAGATAAAAAAAAAACACCAAACAAACAACTGGCGACTTTTAAGAGTGTTTAGCTAGTAACAAACAAAACAAACACTGTAAGAAAATTTTCACCAAGTGTGTTTGACTTCTGATTACTTTCTGTTTTTTTTTACCTATAAATATTTACCAAGAGCTGATCTTGTCACGGTGTTTTTATCAGAGTTGATTATAATGCTAAAAATAGGATTTAAAAAAACTGTAACGTGTGGTTCATATAGGTCCAGTCTTCACCCCCCCTCGACACAGTCTTCACCCCCCCTCGACACAGTCTTCACCCCCCTCGACACAGTCTTCACCCCCCTCGACACAGTCTTCACCCCCCCTCGACACACACTCCAGCGAAAAGCAGGGCCAGGAGCTCAGACTCGACCCCTGCAACCACACATAGGTTAGTACATATGAGTACACTCGTGTGTGTGTGCGCACACACACACACAAATAGGTGAGTACACACAACCACGCACACACACACATCAGCACACACACACTCTCTCTATCTCTTCTCTTCTTTCATCTTCTCTTCCTTCATCTTCTTCCCTTCCTTCTTCTCCTGCACCCTGGAATGCACCCTTGATCCTAGTACCAAAGAAGGACGGTACTTGGCGTCCGGTGACTGACTTCAGAAAACTGAATGCTACAACGACATCAGATCGTTTCCGACTTCCTGTTCTTGGTGACCGGTTACGCAATATCGGAGATAAGTAAGTCTTTTCGACCCTAGACTTGCTACAAGGGTTTTGGCAAGTCTATTTTCACGAGGACAGCCAAGAGTTAGCCGCATTTTCCACTCTAACAGGTCATTTTCATTTCCTCAGAATAGCCTTTGCATTAAGTGCGTCCCCTGTCACATTTTCGAGGCTCATAGGTAACGAACTCATGGTCTACCTAGATGAAGTAATCGTCATGTCCGAAGATCCGGAGACACACCTGAAAAAAACTTGATTTGGTTCTTTGTAGCCTTGAAGAAGTCAATTTAAAGATCAAACTGTCTAAATGTCATTTTTTTCAGATCAGAGATCATAAGCAACCAAGTTCTGTAATCCTAAAGGTGTCATCAGTTCCAGTGGTCTTTCCTTTTAATCAGCAGTGATAAGTCGACTGGATTTTCAAGGTAAAGTTATACATGTTTCTTCTTTATCTACCTGACGTGGTGACGTGTACTTAGCTCAGTGGTGACGTGTACTTAGCTCAGTGGTGACGTGTACTTAGCTCAGTGGTGACGTGTACTTAGCTCTGTGAAGACCTGTTTGTGTGCTCTCTGTGAATCTGAACCAGGATGCCCTCTCTTGAGCAGCTTTACCAGCAGCTGAGAGAAGAACTCAGAGTTGCTAAACTGGAGATACGGCGATTAACGGAGGAGAACAAGAGGATTCGTAGTAATCCACCTATTGTGAGTCCCCAGGTTAAGAAGGGAGCTTGGTCAGTGGTCGGGCAACATGGAACCAAGCTGAAGATTAAGAAAACGGTTGGAGAGGCAGAAACAACGAGAAACCAGAAGACTACCGTGGAAACTTCCAACTCATTCTCGGTGCTACCTGACGAATGTGAGTGTTCTACTGGGAATGCCACAACGAGCACCAAAGAAGCATTGGCAGACGTGAGTGAGACATCCCTAGAAACCCCAACGAAGACCATCGAGAACGTCATGACGAATTCTACAAGTGGTGTAATGCTACCTGGCGAATGTGAGTCGACTACTCGGAGCATCACTACGGACGACGCCAAGGAAGGTAAAAACATTGTTGTTGTTGGGGATAGCCAGATTAGGTACATGGATAGGGCATTCTGTTTGAAGGATAGGAGTAGGAGGCAGAGAGTATGTTTTCCTGGGGCTGGGATGAAGGATATTGTTAGCCGTCTGGATGACATCATGAGAGGTAATGGGAGCAATCCTATTATCTGTCTCAGTGCTGGAGGCAACGATGTTGGCAGACGTAGGAGTGAGGACCTGATTAGCAGGTATAGGTCAGCAATAGAGATAATTAGGAAGAAGGGTGGCAAACCTGTCATATGTGGCATTTTGCCAAGGAGAGGAGTTGGAAATGAATGGTTGTCCAGAGCAATTGGTGTCAATTGCTGGCTGGACAAATACTGTAAGGAAAATGCGGTAACATTCATTGACAACTGGGACCTCTTCTATGGCAGAAATGACATGTATGCCAGGGATGGGGTTCACTTGTCTAGGTGTGGGGTGGGAGCACTGGCCAACGCAGTGGAGGGAGCTGTTAGGTCTTTAAACTAGGAATAGTTAGTGGTATGGGTTTTGGCGGGAAAACTGTGAAGTCGCAGGGTAGTAACATGAGTACTAGGAGAACTAGTAATAGGCAAAATGAGGAGGATATTGGAAAGCCAGTGGCACTAATTGACAATGACAGTAATAGGTTTAGTGGAATAACAGAAAGGAGCAGGAAGGGTAAAGAGATAGGAGGGTCATTAAATATTTATTACACAAATAGTCGCAGTGCTAGGAATAAGATGGACGAGTTGAGACTAGTTGCTAGTGCAGGTAACATAGATGTATTTGCCATTACTGAGACGTGGTTTAATTCAAAAAGTCGGGACATGCCTGCAGAATGTCACATTCAGGGTTTTAAATTGTTCCAAGTAGATAGAAGTATCGGGAAGGGGGGTGGGGTGGCATTGTATGTCCGAGATCGCTTGAACTGTTGCATAAAAACGGGTATTAAGTCTGAAGTAACACATACAGAGTCTGTTTGGATAGAATTTTCAGAGGGGCATGAAAAATTAATTTTAGGTGTGATATACCGTCCCCCAAATTTAGATAGGGACCAGGGGAGACTACTATGGGAGGAAATTGTTAGGGCCACAAGGCACGATAATGTAGTAATTCTAGGAGACTTTAACTTTAGTCATATTGATTGGAATTTCTTAACTGGGAATTTAGAATCATACGATTTCTTAGAAGTAGTACAGGATTGTTTTTTGAAGCAGTTTGTGACAGAACCTACAAGGGGTAATAACCTGCTTGACTTAGTTCTGGCAAACAATGAATCCCTTGTTAATAATTTAGAAGTTTCAGAGGAACTGGGTGCCAGCGACCACAAATCAATTACATGTAGAATTGAATGGAAGTATGATAGTAGGGATAACTCAGTAACAGTCCCAGATTTTCGCCTAGCAGATTACGATGGGCTTAGAGAACACTTATCATCTGTTGACTGGGGTAACGAAGAGAGCTATCAATATGACAGCTTTCTGAACACAATACATGCTGCTCAAAGAACGTTTATCCCTTATAAGGAAATTAGATCAAATAGAAATGACCCAAAATGGATGAATAATAGGCTGAAATATCTACTAGGGCATAAGAAAGGAATTTATAGGCGTATCAAAAGAGGCGAGGGTCATCTTATGAATCAGTATATTGACATTAAGAGGGACATTAAAAAGGGGATAAGAAAAGCTAAAAGGGACTATGAAATTAAAGTTTTTTCCAGGTCTATAGAACAAAAGTCAGAGATAAGATAGGTCCCCTTAAAAATAACTATGGGCATCTTACTGACAAAGAGAATGAAATGTGCTCGATTTTAAATAATTATTTTCTCTCGGTTTTTACACAGGAAGACACTAGTAGTGTTCCGGTAATTAATTTTTATAGTGGGCCAGAAGAAGATAAATTATGTAACATCATAGTCACTAGTGAAATGGTTGTGAAGCAGATAGACCGACTGAAGCAAAATAAGTCACCGGGTCCTGATGAGGTTTTTTCAAGGGTTCTAAAGGAATGCAAAATGGAACTCTGTGAACCATTAACTAATATTTTTAATTTATCTCATCAAACAGGTGTAGTGTCTGATATGTGGAAGATGGCTAATGTAATTCCTATTTTTAAAACAGGGGACAAGTCGTTACCGTCAAATTACCGCCCAATAAGCCTGACCTCAATTGTAGGCAAATTACTAGAGTCAATTATAGCTCAAATTATAAGAAGCCATCTCGATAAGCATAGCTTGATTAATGATACTCAGCATGGATTCACAAGAGGCCGGTCTTGTCTAACTAATTTATTAACTTTTTTCAGTAAAGCTTTTGAGGCTGTTGACCACGATAAAAAATTTGATATTATTTACTTAGATTTTAGTAAGGCATTTGATAGAGTTCCGCACCAAAGACTGTTGAAGAAAGTAGCAGCTCATGGCATTGCGGGAAGAGTGCTCTCGTGGATCGAATCATGGCTCACAGACAGGAAGCAGAGAGTGTCCATAAATGGGGTTAAATCCGAGTGGGGATCAGTAACAAGTGGCGTTCCACAGGGATCAGTCTTGGGCCCGTTGTTGTTTATAATATATATCAATGATCTTGATGAAGGAATTACTAGTGATATGAGCAAATTCGCCGATGACACGAAGATAGGTAGGATAATTGATTCAAACGTAGATGTTAGGGAACTTCAGGAGGATTTAGACAAACTCTACTCTTGGTCAGAAAAGTGGCAGATGCAGTTCAATGTAGATAAATGCAAGGTTCTGAAGCTCGGAAGTGTCCATAACCCGAGCACTTATAAGTTAAATAATGTAGAACTTAGCCATACAGATTGCGAAAAGGACTTGGGGGTTATGGTAATGTTAGGTAAGACACATATGCAACAGTTAGGTATCTTTATTTTGAAACGTTTCGCCTACACAGTAGGCTTCTTCAGTCGAGTACAGAAAAGTTGATAGAAGCAGAAGATACTTGAAGACGATGTAATCAGTCCATCACCCTTAAAGTTTTGAGGTGGTCAGTCCCTCAGTCTGGAGAAGAGCATTGTTCCGTTGTCTGAAACAATATGAAGTTGAAGTGACAGAATCGGGCCTTATATAGTGCCAGGAGGTGAGACGTAGGTTGATTTGGGAGGGCAGGTCCTTCTCAAACCCAGCCGTTCTCACTAGTAGAGGTTGTCGAAGTAGATGGTCTGTACCAAGATACCCTTGTGTTCCAGTGTCTGACAGAATGAACATTAAAATGGTATAAAATACCGACAGATTGTTAGGTAAGACACATATGCAACAGTTAGGTATCTTTATTTTGAAACGTTTCGCCTACACAGTAGGCTTCTTCAGTCGAGTACAGAAAAGTTGATAGAAGCAGAAGATACTTGAAGACGATGTAATCAGTCCATCACCCTTAAAGTTTTGAGGTGGTCAGTCCCTCAGTCTGGAGAAGAGCATTGTTCCGTTGTCTGAAACAATATGAAGTTGAAGTGACAGAATCGGGCCTTATATAGTGCCAGGAGGTGAGACGTAGGTTGATTTGGGAGGGCAGGTCCTTCTCAAACCCAGCCGTTCTCACTAGTAGAGGTTGTCGAAGTAGATGGTCTGTACCAAGATACCCTTGTGTTGCAGTGTCTGACAGAATGAACATTAAAATGGTATAAAATACCGACAGATTGTTAGGTAAGACACATATGCAACAGTTAGGTATCTTTATTTTGAAACGTTTCGCCTACACAGTAGGCTTCTTCAGTCGAGTACAGAAAAGTTGATAGAAGCAGAAGATACTTGAAGACGATGTAATCAGTCCATCACCCTTAAAGTTTTGAGGTGGTCAGTCCCTCAGTCTGGAGAAGAGCATTGTTCCGTTGTCTGAAACAATATGAAGTTGAAGTGACAGAATCGGGCCTTATATAGTGCCAGGAGGTGAGACGTAGGTTGATTTGGGAGGGCAGGTCCTTCTCAAACCCAGCCGTTCTCACTAGTAGAGGTTGTCGAAGTAGATGGTCTGTACCAAGATACCCTTGTGTTGCAGTGTCTGACAGAATGAACATTAAAATGGTATAAAATACCGACAGATTGTTAGGTAAGACACATATGCAACAGTTAGGTATCTTTATTTTGAAACGTTTCGCCTACACAGTAGGCTTCTTCAGTCGAGTACAGAAAAGTTGATAGAAGCAGAAGATACTTGAAGACGATGTAATCAGTCCATCACCCTTAAAGTTTTGAGGTGGTCAGTCCCTCAGTCTGGAGAAGAGCATTGTTCCGTTGTCTGAAACAATATGAAGTTGAAGTGACAGAATCGGGCCTTATATAGTGCCAGGAGGTGAGACGTAGGTTGATTTGGGAGGGCAGGTCCTTCTCAAACCCAGCCGTTCTCACTAGTAGAGGTTGTCGAAGTAGATGGTCTGTACCAAGATACCCTTGTGTTGCAGTGTCTGACAGAATGAACATTAAAATGGTATAAAATACCGACAGATTGTTAGGTAAGACACATATGCAACAGTTAGGTATCTTTATTTTGAAACGTTTCGCCTACACAGTAGGCTTCTTCAGTCGAGTACAGAAAAGTTGATAGAAGCAGAAGATACTTGAAGACGATGTAATCAGTCCATCACCCTTAAAGTTTTGAGGTGGTCAGTCCCTCAGTCTGGAGAAGAGCATTGTTCCGTTGTCTGAAACAATATGAAGTTGAAGTGACAGAATCGGGCCTTATATAGTGCCAGGAGGTGAGACGTAGGTTGATTTGGGAGGGCAGGTCCTTCTCAAACCCAGCCGTTCTCACTAGTAGAGGTTGTCGAAGTAGATGGTCTGTACCAAGATACCCTTGTGTTGCAGTGTCTGACAGAATGAACATTAAAATGGTATAAAATACCGACAGATTGTTAGGTAAGACACATATGCAACAGTTAGGTATCTTTATTTTGAAACGTTTCGCCTACACAGTAGGCTTCTTCAGTCGAGTACAGAAAAGTTGACAGAAGCAGAAGATACTTGAAGACGATGTAATCAGTCCATCACCCTTAAAGTTTTGAGGTGGTCAGTCCCTCAGTCTGGAGAAGAGCATTGTTCCGTTGTCTGAAACAATATGAAGTTGAAGTGACAGAATCGGGCCTTATATAGTGCCAGGAGGTGAGACGTAGGTTGATTTGGGAGGGCAGGTCCTTCTCAAACCCAGCCGTTCTCACTAGTAGAGGTTGTCGAAGTAGATGGTCTGTACCAAGATACCCTTGTGTTGCAGTGTCTGACAGAATGAACATTAAAATGGTATAAAATACCGACAGATTGTTAGGTAAGACACATATGCAACAGTTAGGTATCTTTATTTTGAAACGTTTCGCCTACACAGTAGGCTTCTTCAGTCGAGTACAGAAAAGTTGATAGAAGCAGAAGATACTTGAAGACGATGTAATCAGTCCATCACCCTTAAAGTTTTGAGGTGGTCAGTCCCTCAGTCTGGAGAAGAGCATTGTTCCGTTGTCTGAAACAATATGAAGTTGAAGTGACAGAATCGGGCCTTATATAGTGCCAGGAGGTGAGACGTAGGTTGATTTGGGAGGGCAGGTCCTTCTCAAACCCAGCCGTTCTCACTAGTAGAGGTTGTCGAAGTAGATGGTCTGTACCAAGATACCCTTGTGTTGCAGTGTCTGACAGGCGAAACGTTTCAAAATAAAGATACCTAACTGTTGCATATGTGTCTTACCTAACAACCTGTCGGTATTTTATACCATTTTAATGTTCAATCTGTCAGACACTGCAACACAAGGGTATCTTGGTACAGACCTGCAATCAACTTCGACAACTTCCACTAGTGAGAGCGGCTGGATTTGAGAGGGACCTGACCTTTCAACATCTGAGTTCTTACCTCTCCTAGTGGCCTACGTCTCACCTCTTGGCGCTATAAAAAGCTCCATTCTGTCACTTCATCTCCATATTGTTTCATACTATGGAACAATGCTCTTCTCCAGACTGAGGGACTGACCACCTCAAAACTTTAAGGGTGATGGACTGATTACATCGTCTTCAAGTATCTTCTGCTTCTATCAACTTTTCTGTACTTGACTGAAGAAGCCTACTGTGTAGGCGAAACGTTTCATAATAAAGATACCTAACTGTTGCATATGTGTCTTACCTAACAACCTGTCGGTATTTTATACCATTTTAATGTTCAATCTGTCAGACACTGCAACACAAGGGTATCTTGGTACAGACCTGCAATCAACTTCGACAACTTCCACTAGTGAGAGCGGCTGGATTTGAGAGGGACCTGACCTTTCAACATCTGAGTTCTTACCTCTCCTAGTGGCCTACGTCTCACCTCTTGGCGCTATAAAAAGCTCCATTCTGTCACTTCATCTCCATATTGTTTCATACTATGGAACAATGCTCTTCTCCAGACTGAGGGACTGACCACCTCAAAACTTTAAGGGTGATGGACTGATTACATCGTCTTCAAGTATCTTCTGCTTCTATCAACTTTTCTGTACTTGACTGAAGAAGCCTACTGTGTAGGCGAAACGTTTCATAATAAAGATACCTAACTGTTGCATATGTGTCTTACCTAACAACCTGTCGGTATTTTATACCATTTTAATGTTCAATCTGTCAGACACTGCAACACAAGGGTATCTTGGTACAGACCTGCAATCAACTTCGACAACTTCCACTAGTGAGAGCGGCTGGATTTGAGAGGGACCTGACCTTTCAACATCTGAGTTCTTACCTCTCCTAGTGGCCTACGTCTCACCTCTTGGCGCTATAAAAAGCTCCATTCTGTCACTTCATCTCCATATTGTTTCATACTATGGAACAATGCTCTTCTCCAGACTGAGGGACTGACCACCTCAAAACTTTAAGGGTGATGGACTGATTACATCGTCTTCAAGTATCTTCTGCTTCTATCAACTTTTCTGTACTTGACTGAAGAAGCCTACTGTGTAGGCGAAACGTTTCATAATAAAGATACCTAACTGTTGCATATGTGTCTTACCTAACAACCTGTCGGTATTTTATACCATTTTAATGTTCAATCTGTCAGACACTGCAACACAAGGGTATCTTGGTACAGACCTGCAATCAACTTCGACAACTTCCACTAGTGAGAGCGGCTGGATTTGAGAGGGACCTGACCTTTCAACATCTGAGTTCTTACCTCTCCTAGTGGCCTACGTCTCACCTCTTGGCGCTATAAAAAGCTCCATTCTGTCACTTCATCTCCATATTGTTTCATACTATGGAACAATGCTCTTCTCCAGACTGAGGGACTGACCACCTCAAAACTTTAAGGGTGATGGACTGATTACATCGTCTTCAAGTATCTTCTGCTTCTATCAACTTTTCTGTACTTGACTGAAGAAGCCTACTGTGTAGGCGAAACGTTTCATAATAAAGATACCTAACTGTTGCATATGTGTCTTACCTAACAACCTGTCGGTATTTTATACCATTTTAATGTTCAATCTGTCAGACACTGCAACACAAGGGTATCTTGGTACAGACCTGCAATCAACTTCGACAACTTCCACTAGTGAGAGCGGCTGGATTTGAGAGGGACCTGACCTTTCAACATCTGAGTTCTTACCTCTCCTAGTGGCCTACGTCTCACCTCTTGGCGCTATAAAAAGCTCCATTCTGTCACTTCATCTCCATATTGTTTCATACTATGGAACAATGCTCTTCTCCAGACTGAGGGACTGACCACCTCAAAACTTTAAGGGTGATGGACTGATTACATCGTCTTCAAGTATCTTCTGCTTCTATCAACTTTTCTGTACTTGACTGAAGAAGCCTACTGTGTAGGCGAAACGTTTCATAATAAAGATACCTAACTGTTGCATATGTGTCTTACCTAACAACCTGTCGGTATTTTATACCATTTTAATGTTCAATCTGTCAGACACTGCAACACAAGGGTATCTTGGTACAGACCTGCAATCAACTTCGACAACTTCCACTAGTGAGAGCGGCTGGATTTGAGAGGGACCTGACCTTTCAACATCTGAGTTCTTACCTCTCCTAGTGGCCTACGTCTCACCTCTTGGCGCTATAAAAAGCTCCATTCTGTCACTTCATCTCCATATTGTTTCATACTATGGAACAATGCTCTTCTCCAGACTGAGGGACTGACCACCTCAAAACTTTAAGGGTGATGGACTGATTACATCGTCTTCAAGTATCTTCTGCTTCTATCAACTTTTCTGTACTTGACTGAAGAAGCCTACTGTGTAGGCGAAACGTTTCATAATAAAGATACCTAACTGTTGCATATGTGTCTTACCTAACAACCTGTCGGTATTTTATACCATTTTAATGTTCAATCTGTCAGACACTGCAACACAAGGGTATCTTGGTACAGACCTGCAATCAACTTCGACAACTTCCACTAGTGAGAGCGGCTGGATTTGAGAGGGACCTGACCTTTCAACATCTGAGTTCTTACCTCTCCTAGTGGCCTACGTCTCACCTCTTGGCGCTATAAAAAGCTCCATTCTGTCACTTCATCTCCATATTGTTTCATACTATGGAACAATGCTCTTCTCCAGACTGAGGGACTGACCACCTCAAAACTTTAAGGGTGATGGACTGATTACATCGTCTTCAAGTATCTTCTGCTTCTATCAACTTTTCTGTACTTGACTGAAGAAGCCTACTGTGTAGGCGAAACGTTTCATAATAAAGATACCTAACTGTTGCATATGTGTCTTACCTAACAACCTGTCGGTATTTTATACCATTTTAATGTTCAATCTGTCAGACACTGCAACACAAGGGTATCTTGGTACAGACCTGCAATCAACTTCGACAACTTCCACTAGTGAGAGCGGCTGGATTTGAGAGGGACCTGACCTTTCAACATCTGAGTTCTTACCTCTCCTAGTGGCCTACGTCTCACCTCTTGGCGCTATAAAAAGCTCCATTCTGTCACTTCATCTCCATATTGTTTCATACTATGGAACAATGCTCTTCTCCAGACTGAGGGACTGACCACCTCAAAACTTTAAGGGTGATGGACTGATTACATCGTCTTCAAGTATCTTCTGCTTCTATCAACTTTTCTGTACTTGACTGAAGAAGCCTACTGTGTAGGCGAAACGTTTCATAATAAAGATACCTAACTGTTGCATATGTGTCTTACCTAACAACCTGTCGGTATTTTATACCATTTTAATGTTCAATCTGTCAGACACTGCAACACAAGGGTATCTTGGTACAGACCTGCAATCAACTTCGACAACTTCCACTAGTGAGAGCGGCTGGATTTGAGAGGGACCTGACCTTTCAACATCTGAGTTCTTACCTCTCCTAGTGGCCTACGTCTCACCTCTTGGCGCTATAAAAAGCTCCATTCTGTCACTTCATCTCCATATTGTTTCATACTATGGAACAATGCTCTTCTCCAGACTGAGGGACTGACCACCTCAAAACTTTAAGGGTGATGGACTGATTACATCGTCTTCAAGTATCTTCTGCTTCTATCAACTTTTCTGTACTTGACTGAAGAAGCCTACTGTGTAGGCGAAACGTTTCATAATAAAGATACCTAACTGTTGCATATGTGTCTTACCTAACAACCTGTCGGTATTTTATACCATTTTAATGTTCAATCTGTCAGACACTGCAACACAAGGGTATCTTGGTACAGACCTGCAATCAACTTCGACAACTTCCACTAGTGAGAGCGGCTGGATTTGAGAGGGACCTGACCTTTCAACATCTGAGTTCTTACCTCTCCTAGTGGCCTACGTCTCACCTCTTGGCGCTATAAAAAGCTCCATTCTGTCACTTCATCTCCATATTGTTTCATACTATGGAACAATGCTCTTCTCCAGACTGAGGGACTGACCACCTCAAAACTTTAAGGGTGATGGACTGATTACATCGTCTTCAAGTATCTTCTGCTTCTATCAACTTTTCTGTACTTGACTGAAGAAGCCTACTGTGTAGGCGAAACGTTTCATAATAAAGATACCTAACTGTTGCATATGTGTCTTACCTAACAACCTGTCGGTATTTTATACCATTTTAATGTTCAATCTGTCAGACACTGCAACACAAGGGTATCTTGGTACAGACCTGCAATCAACTTCGACAACTTCCACTAGTGAGAGCGGCTGGATTTGAGAGGGACCTGACCTTTCAACATCTGAGTTCTTACCTCTCCTAGTGGCCTACGTCTCACCTCTTGGCGCTATAAAAAGCTCCATTCTGTCACTTCATCTCCATATTGTTTCATACTATGGAACAATGCTCTTCTCCAGACTGAGGGACTGACCACCTCAAAACTTTAAGGGTGATGGACTGATTACATCGTCTTCAAGTATCTTCTGCTTCTATCAACTTTTCTGTACTTGACTGAAGAAGCCTACTGTGTAGGCGAAACGTTTCATAATAAAGATACCTAACTGTTGCATATGTGTCTTACCTAACAATCTGTCGGTATTTTATACCATTTTAATGTTCATAAAGGGGATATTAACAAGGTCTTGAGGATATCTCTCCAAGAGAGAACCCGCAGTAATGGATTTAAATTAGATAAGTTTAGATTTAGAAAGGACATAGGAAAGTATTGGTTTGGAAATAGGGTAGTTGATGAGTGGAACAGTCTACCTAGTTGGGTTATTGAGGCTAGGACTTTGGGTAGTTTCAAATTTAGGTTGGATAAGTACATGAGTGGGAGGGGTTGGATTTGAGTTGGACTTGCACATCAGAGCTTATTTCTTGGGTAGCATTGAAAATTGGGTTGGTTAAATGTTTGTTAGTGGGATGAATTGTAAAGGACCTGCCTAGTATGGGCCAACAGGCCTCTTGCAGTGTTCCTCCTTTCTTATGTTCTTATGTTAAGTTTTTTAGCCACGTAGTCACTCCTAGAGAAGTTATGACTGACCAGAGTAACTACCGTACAAAATTTTCCATCTCCCAAAACTGCTGATGCTGTAAGATTCTTTGTGGTTTTAGCAGGTTTTTATATATCTTTCACTGCAAATTTCTCTTCTATAGCAGCTCCTTTGAGTTGCTAAAGAAAGATGTTCCCTTTGTTTGGACCTTCCGTCAAGAAAATTCTCAATGAAAAGCTAACCTCGGCTCTTATTTTGAAATTTACAGATTTTTTTAAAGCCCTTCTATTTAACAACCGATGCTAATTCTATTAAGAACATAAGAACATAAGAAAGGAGGAACACTGCAGAAGGCCTGTTGGCCCATACTAGGCAGGTCCTTTACAATTCATCCCACTAACAAACATTTGACGGCATAGGTGCCGTCCTAGCTCAGAAGACTGACAGTAAGTATAATGCACTTGCATTTATTAGTCGTGTCCTTTCCAAGGCTGAACGAAATCATACAGTAACTGAGCAAGAAGCATAGCAATAATCTGGTCTTTAATACACTTCCGAGACATCACATACCAGTACCCGTTCATGTCTTGACAGATCATGCTCCACTGATTCCCTTATTCCAGAATAAACAACCAACTGGAAGATTAGCCAGATGGTCCTTAACTATCCAGTTCAATCCACTCTTCGAAAACTTGAATGGCAAATTAAGTGTAGTAGCAGATGCTTTGTCTACACATTAGCACAGTAGTAGCAGATCCTCCATGTAGTGCCCAGGGTGTAAAGAATGTTCAAAAAACAGATCCCATGTGGTCTCGTGTGATTTGTTTTCTTTTGCAGGAAGATCGAACTCACTCT
Organism: Cherax quadricarinatus; assembly: GCF_038502225.1. Lineage (NCBI taxonomy): Eukaryota > Metazoa > Arthropoda > Malacostraca > Decapoda > Parastacidae > Cherax > Cherax quadricarinatus. Next base: position 21,086,159 of record NC_091329.1, read on the forward strand.
GTGAAACCATCAGCACCCATCAGTGACTTTGTCATGAACCGAGTTATTGTATCGCACAGCCGATCTGGGTACTCCTAGCAGAAGAGTACATCAGCTAGTAATTCTGAACTCACTAGTGAACGTATCACTGCGGCTAGTTCACTATATGCCAGGTGTTGCTCACCCTGGCATGGATCGTTCTGTAAAACAGGCCAGATTAAAACACTTTTGGCCTTGTATGTTATCCGAAATTTCTGAATATGTTAAGAAATGTAGTGTTTGCATGCAGCATAAAGGAAATGTTAGTGGTCCCAATCCAAATCCCGGCATATCCCACTACTAGCGAACCTTCGAAAAGGGTTGCCCTAGATTTGTTAACTAATTTCCAATGTTCTTTCCAGGGCAATAAGCATCTATGTGTATGGTACACCATTTCACCAGATACTGTTAGTTTCTATAGCAGATAAGACTGCCGAGACAATATCCAAAGCGTTTAAGGAACACATAATCTGCAGGCTTACTACTCCTAAGTCCCTCGTAACAGATAATGGAGGTGAATTCTGCAATGAGATTCTTGAAACGTTGTGTACTTTGTACAATATCTCCAAGTCAACCATTGTTTCTCATCATCCTGCCAGCAATGGTTTAGCAGAAAGACCAATAAGAAAGTGCTCGATTAATCCCAATAATGCAACTTGGGATAAAGTTATACCTGATGTTCAGTATGCCATTAATTCTGCTTACAATGCCTCTGTAAGTATCGATACCCCAAATTATGCATTGTATGGTATAGATAAGTGCTTACCGTACGAGTTCTTTTATTCCACCCTGAAACCAAATTATAATCCAGCTGATTTCACAACGACCCATACTAGCTTTGCTTAAAGTGTCTTCAGAAGAATCCGAGAAACACTTCATAAATCAACAGCAGAATTTACAGTTACTAACACTCGTGCAAAGCCAGTCAGAATTGAAGTAGGCTCGAGAGTTATGCTAGCTAATTTCAATAAAACATCTGCAGTGCTAAAGCTCGACCAAACGTTTGTTGGTCCCTACCAAGTACTTGAATATGTCAGTGGAAATAAGCATGTTAGAGAAATTAGTACTGGTCAGTAAAAAGAACTGTACTTAGATCACATGAAGTTAGCAAGCAATAAGGTTGATGAGATTCCTGGCGCCCAGTACCTTCCTTTTCTAACAACCTGACTGAAGAACAACCTGATTGTCGTTATTCCCTACGTACACGAAAAACAAATCATGATTTGGGGTTAAGTCAATAAGCTGTATAGATGATTAGTACAGTTCAATAAGTACTCAGTTATGTGTAACAAGCTTATAGTACATCATTTTAATTGTAAGTAAAAAAAATTTAGTGTTTATGTTTTCCGAATTCTGAGATTTAACAGTGAAAGACTTGTGTGCAAGAAGTTTGCCTTTTGTGTTAAACACTTTCTCTTCATAAATAAATTCCCTCAGAATCTGTAGATCACATGAATAATAATCGATCAATCGATCTCATCCTCAATAGTTTCCTTGTGTTCTCATCAGTTCCATGATCTATCATGATTTGTAATGGATTACATTCAAATGTCATATGTTATGTACAGCGTTTCCCAGTATTATATAGAATCAGCCCAGAGCTCGAAATGCCTGCAGTCTATCTTTGTATTAGTTAAGCTGTAACTTGGGGATGCCGTATGTTAGCGTCATTGAGCTGTCAGCAGTGATACTTGTTTGGTATCTATGTAGAAATTCAAATACCATTTATACTCAGTCTTTCTCGCTAGCCATGACGTCACAGACTCTAGTGCGCCCTGGGCGTGCGTCGTGAGTCATGAAGAGAGTCAGTTAACCCTCAGAGTAGTGTGACATGGACAGGCTGTGCATCGTCAGTTATTTACCCAATATGTCGCCCTGTATAACAGCCTACAGCGAATATTTAATCCATATGTATTTATCTTATCACAATACTTACGTTCTCTTCAGTGAATAAGACACATTTATAAGAGGAAGGAAATATTTCACTTAGCTAGCCTTTCTTGTGTGTGGCAGTGAGGGAGAGAGAAGCAGTGGTGAAGTATTACCTGTATTATCTCTGACTTTCTCTGTAATTACGGTGACGAGGGAAGACCTTGGACACATGTATAACACTAACACCTCGCACTGACCTTCACTTATTGTCCGTGATACACGACATCCAGCCTCGAGTTATATACACACTAATATTTGACTCGTAATATTGTAGTCGCGTGTATGAGCATCACACTGAATACACATAATGTGTGTGTGTACTCACCTAGTTGTGGTTGCAGGGGTCAAATCATAGCTCCTGGCCCTGCCTCTTCGCTGGTTGCTACTGGGTCCACTCTCTCTTCTCCATGAGCCTAATCGAACCTCTTCTTAAAGCTATATATGGATCCTGCTTCTACTACATCACTCTCCAGATTGTTCCACTTCCTAACACCTCTATGACTGAAGAAACACTTTCTAACATCCCTGTGACTCATCTGAGTTTTCAACTTCCAGTTGTGACCCATTGTTACTGTGTCACACCTCTGAAACATTCTATCCCTATCCACCTTGTCAAATCCTCTCGTTATCATGTCATCCCTATCCCTCCTGTCTTCCAGTGTCGTCAAGCTGAATTCCCTTAACCACTCGTCGTAGGACATACCCCTTAGCTCCGGGACTAGTCTTCTTGCAAATCTTCGCATTTTCTCTAATTTCTTGACGTGCTTGACCAGGTGTGGGTTCCATATTGGTGCTGTATACTTCACAATAGGCCTGACGTACACAGTGTACAGAGTCTTGAATGACTCCTCACTTAAATGTCGAAACGTTGTTCCTAGGATTGCCAGGCGCCCATAAGTTGCAGCAGTTATTTGGTTAATGTGCGCCTCAGGAAATGTGCTCGGATTGATGCTCACCCCAAAAACCTTTTCCTTGAGTGAGTATCGGAGCTTTGGACCTCCTAGGCTGTACTCCACCCGCTGTTTGCTTTGTCCTTCCCCAAGCCTCATGACTTTGCATTTGATGGGGTTAGACTCCAGGAGTCATTTGTCGGATCAGGCTTGCAGCCTGTCCAAATTCCGTTGTAATCCTACCTGATCCTCATCCACTTGAATTCTCCTCATTAGCTTGAATTCGTCTGCGAACAGGGACGCCTCTGAATATATCCCTTCTGTCATGTCAATCACACATACTAGATACAGTACCGGACCCAGGACTGACCCTTGTGGAACCATACTCGACCCAATCACCAACTTTGACACCTCGTCACTTACCAACACCCTTTGATTCCTTCCTCTCAGGTATTCTCTGATCCATTGCAGTATTTTCCCTGCTATTCATGTGTGTGTGTGTGTGTGTGTGTGTGTGTGTGTGTGTGTGTGTGTGTGTGTGTGTGTGTGTGTGTGTGTGTGTGTGTGTGTGTGTGTGTGTGTGTGGTGCATACTCACCTAATTGTGGTTGCAGGGGTCGAGACTCAGCTCCTGGCCCCGCCTCTTCACTGATCGCTCTCTCTCTCTCTCTCTCTCTCTCTCTCTGCTTCGTGAGCTTTGTCATACCTCGTCTTAAACCTATGTATGGTTCCTGCCTCCACTACTTCACTTGCTAGGCTATTCCACTTCCTGACGACTCTGTGACTGAAGAAATACTTCCTAACATCCCTGTGACTCGTCTGAGTCTTCAGGTTCCAATTGTGACCCCTTGTTTCTGTGTCCCCTCACTGGAACATCCTGTCTCTGTTCACCTTGTCTATTGCGTGTGTGTGTGTGTGTGTGTGTGTGTGTGTGTGTGTGTGTACTCACCTATTTGTGGTTGCAGGGGTCGAGTCCTAGCTCCTGGCCCCGCCTCTTCACCCGTTGCTACTAGGCCCTCTCTCTCCCCGCTCCATGAGCTTTATCAAACCTCGTCTTAAAACTGTGTATGGTTCCTGCCTCCACTACGTCATTTTCTAGGCTATTCCACTGCCTTACAACTCTATGACTGAAGAAATACTTCCTACTATCTCTCTGACTCATTTGTGTCTTCAACTTCCAATTGTGGCCTCTTGTTTCTGTGTCCCCTCCCTGGAACATCCTGTCTTTGTCCACCTTGTCTATTCCACGCAGTATTTTATATGTCGTTATCATGTCTCCCCTGACCCTCCTGTCCTCCAGTGTGGTCAGGCCGATTTCCCTTAATCTTTCCTCATAGGACATTCCCCTTAGCTCTGGAACTAACCTTGTCGCAAACCTTTGTACTTTCTCTAGTTTCTTGACGTGCTTTATCAAGTGCGGGTTCCAAACAGGTGCTGCATACTCCAGTATGGGCCTGACATACACGGTGTACAGTGTCTTGAATGATTCCTTACTAAGGTATCGGAATGCTGTTCTCAGGTTTGCCAGGCGCCCATATGCTGCAGTAGTTATCTGATTGATGTGTGCTTCCGGAGACATGCTCGGTGTTATACTCACCCCAAGATCTTTCTCCTTGAGTGAGGTTTGCAGTCTTTGGCCACCTAGCCTATACTCTGTCTGTGGTCTTCTGTGCCCCTCCCCCATCTTCATGACTTTGCATTTGGCAGGATTAAATTCGAGAAGCCATTTGCTGGACCAGGTGTCCAGTCTGTCCAGGTCTCTTTGAAGTCCTGCCTGGTCCTCATCAGATTTAATTCTCCTCATTAACTTCACATCATCTGCAAACAGGGACACTTCTGAGTCTAACCCTTCCGTCATGTCGTTCACATATACCAAAAATAGCACTGGTCCTAGGACCGACCCCTGTGGGACCCCGCTCGTCACAGGTGCCCACTGTGATACATCATTACGTACCATGACTCGTTGTTGCCTCCCTGTCAGGTATTCTCTGATCCATTGCAGTGCCCTTCCTGTTATATGCGCCTGGTGCTCTAGCTTCTGCACTAATCTCTTGTGAGGAACTGTGTCAAAGGCCTGTGTGTGTGTGTACTCACCTAATTCACCTAATTGTGGTTGCAGGGGTCGAGACTCAGCTCCTGGTCCCGCCTCTTCACTGATCGCTACTAGGTCCTCTCCCTCTCTGCTTCCTGAGCTTTGTCATACCTCTTCTTAAAACTATGTATGGTTCCTGCCTCCACTACTTCACTTGCTAGGCTATTCCACTTCCTGACGACTCTATGACTGAAGAAATACTTCCTAACGTCTCTGTGACTCGTCTGAGTCTTCAGCTTCCAGTTGTGACCCCTTGTTTCTGTGTCCCCTCTCTGGAACATCCTATCTCTGTCCACCTTGTCTATGCCCCGCAGTATCTTGTATGTCGTTATCATGTCTCCCCTGGCCCTTCTGTCCTCCAGTGTCGTCAGTCCCATTTCCCTGAACCTTTCCTCGTACATTCCCCTGAGCTCTGGAACTAGCCTTGCTGCAAACCTTTGTACTTTCTCTAACTTCTTGACGTGCTTGACCAGGTGTGGGTTCCAGACTGGTGCTGCATACTCCAGTATGGGCCTAACATACACAGTGTACAGTGTCTTGAACGATTCCTTATTAAGGTATCGGAACGCTATTCTCAGGTTTGCCAGGCACCCATATGCTGCAGCAGTTATTTGCTTGATGTGTGCCTCCGGTGACGTGCTCGGTGTTATGGTCACCCCAAGGTCTTTCTCCCTGAGTGAGGTCTGTAGTCTTTGTCCACCTAGCCTATACTCTGTCTGCGGTCTTCTTTGCCCCTCCCCAATCTTCATGACTTTGCATTTGGCAGGGTTGAATTCGAGAAGCCAGTTTCTGGACCACATGTCCAGCCTGTCCAGGTCTCTTTGCAGTCCTGCCTCATCCTCATCCGATTTAATTCTTCTCATCAGCTTCACATCATCTGCGAATAGGGACACTTCAGAGTCTATTCCTTCTATCGTGTCGTTCGCATATATCAAAAATAGCACTGATCCTAGAACTGACCCCTGTGGGACCCCGCACGTCACAGGCGCGCACTGTGATACCTCTTCACGTACCATGATTCGTTGTTGCCTCCCTGTCAGGTATTCCCTGATCTATTGCAGTGCCCTCCCTGTTATATGCACCTGATCCTCCAGCTTCTGCACTAATCTCTTGTGAGGAACTGTGTCAAAGGCCTTCCTGCAGTCTAGGAAAATGCAATCAACCCACCCCTCTCTCTCGTGTCTTACTTCTGTTACCTTGTCATAAAACTCCAGAAGGTTTGTGACACAGGATTTGCCTTCCATGAACCCATGCTGGTTTTCATTTATAATCTTGTTCCGTTCCAGGTGTTCCACCACTCTCCTCCTGATAATCTTCTGTGTGTGTGTGTGTGTGTGTGTGTGTGTGTGTGTGTGTGTGTGTGTGTGTGTGTGTGTGTGTGTGTGTGTGTGTGTGTGTGTGTGTGTGTGTGTGTGTGTGTATGTATGTATGTGTGTGTGTGTGAGTGTGTGTGTGTGTGTATTCGCTTAAATTTACTCGCCTATATGTGGTTTCAGGGGTTGAACCACAGCTCCTGTGTGTGTGTGTTCATTATCATTTATATTGTTATCAACTATTGTTAACATATAGAAGTTATAAAGAGAACATTGTTGTGTCACCTGAACTTCAGTCATTTACTGAAGTCACAACACAACATAACACAATATAACAACATAATATAACAACACAACACGACTTATGTCATCTCTCACCCTAATCTTGCCACCCTCAACACCATTGTTAACGAGGAGCTGATCAAAATATCGACTTGGATGAGAGCCAATAAACTTACGCTTAACACTGGCAAAACCTACTGTATTATGTTTGGTAGCAGAGCAGGAGTTGCGCAAATTAACATTAAGATCGACAACACTCTAACTGCCAGACATAATGAGGGCAAATTCCTAGGCCTATACCTCAACATCAATCTGAATTTTAGCACCCATATCCAACACATAACCAAAAAAGTATCCAAAACGGTTGGGATCCTCTCCAAGATACGATACTACGTGCCGCAAAATGCCCTTCTCACACTATACCACTCATTTATCCATACCTCACCTATGCTTTTTGTACTTGGGGATCAACTGCAGCAAAACACCTAAAGCCAATAATAACCCAACAAAAAGCTGCAGTAAGAATAATCACTAAATCCCATCCCTGGCAACACACACCCTCACTCTTCATAGATCTAAACTTACTCCCTGTTCAGTACATCCACACTTACTACTGTGCAATCTACATCTACAGGACCTTAAATTCCAATATTAACCTTGACCTAAAACGCTTTCTTGATACTTGTGACAGAACCCACAGGCATAACACCAGACACAAACATCTCTATGACATTCCTGGTGTCCGACTAAACCTTTACAAAAATTCAATGTATGTCAAAGGCCCTAAAATCTGGAACACCCTACCTGAAAACTCTAGAACTGCAGACACATTCATCACCTTCAAAACTACCATTAGAAAACATCTTATCTCCCTGATACACCCCGTTAACTAATTACACGAATACCACCTAGTGGTTCACACTTACACTCACTCACCCATTTGACCATAAACAGAAATATCAACCTTAATCTTAAAATAATGAATCCTAACTAGTCATAAGTTGGCCTGTGATACTCCAATACTGAAACTATGTATTGTGCCAAAACAAAAGCATTCACATTGCTAAACTCACAAACTAGTATTTAGTCACTTAGCCATAATACCAACTTACATCATAATTTGTAATATTTTAAAGTTAAGAATTAATCATAGTCTGCCCGAAATGCCTAGCCATGCTAGGTGTTCTAGTGGTACACTCTGTTATTATTATTTTACTACATGTAAACCACACAATAACCAAATTCTGTAAACTCAGCATTGTAATACTTATAGAGAATAAACTTTGAATTGAATTTGAATTGAATTTGAACAACACAATATAACAACACAAGACAACAACACAATATAACAACACAAGACAACAACACAATATAACAACACAACACAATATAACACAACACAACAACACAATATAAGAACACAACACAAATACACAATATAAGAACACAACACAACAACATAATATAACAACACAACACAACAACACAATATAACAACACAACACAATATAACACAACACAACAACACAATATAAGAACACAACACAAATACACAATATAAGAACACAACACAACAACACAATATAACAACACAACACAACGACACAACATAACAACACAACACAACAACACAATATAACACAACACAACAACACAATATAACAACACAACACAACGACACAACATAACAACACATCACAACAACACAATATAACAACACAACACAACGACACAACATAACAACACATCACAACAACACAATATAACAACACAACACAACAACACAATATAACAACACAACACAACAACACAATATAACAACACAACAACACAATATAACAACACAACACAACGACACAACATAACAACACATCACAACAACACAATATAACAACACATCACAACAACACAATATAACAACACAACACAACAACACAATATAACAACACAACACAACAACACAATATAACAACACAACACAACAACACAATATAACAACACAACACAACGACACAACATAACAACACATCACAACAACACAATATAACAACACAACACAACAACACAATATAACAACACAACACAACAACACAATATAACAACACAACACAACAACACAACATAACAACACATCACAACAACACAACACAATATAACAACACAACACAATATAACAACACAACACAATAAAACAACACAATATAACAACACAACACAACACAATATAACAACACAACACAATATAACAACACAACACAATATAACAACACAACACAATAAAACAACACAATATAACAACACAACACAATATAACAACACAACACAATATAACAACACAACACAATAAAACAACACAATATAACAACACAACACAATATAACAACACAACACAATATAACAACACAACACAATATAACAACACAACACAATAAAACAACACAATATAACAACACAACACAATATAACAACACAACACAATATAACAACACAACACAATAAAACAACACAATATAACAACACAACACAACACAATATAACAACACAACACAACAACACAATATAACAACACAACACAACACAACAACACAATATAACAACACAACACAACACAATATAACAACACAACACAACACAATATAACAACACAACACAACACAATATAACAACACAACACAACAACACAATATAACAACACAACACAACACAACACAACAACACAATATAACAACACAACACAACACAATATAACAACACAACAACACAATATAACAACACAACACAACACAATATAACAACACAACACAACAACACAATATAACAACACAACAACACAATATAACAACACAACACAACAACACAATATAACAACACAACAACACAATATAACAACACAACAACACAATATAACAACACAATATAACAACACAACACAACAACACAATATAACAACACAACACAACAACACAATATAACAACACAACACAACAACACAATATAACAACACAACACAACAACACAATATAACAACACAACACAACAACACAATATAACAACACAACAACACAATATAACAACACAACACAAGAACACAATATAACAACACAACACAACAACACAATATAACAACACAACACAACAACACAATATAACAACACAACAACACAATATAACAACACAACAACACAATATAACAACACAACACAACACAACACAACAACACAATATAACAACACAACACAACACAATATAACAACACAACACAACAACACAATATAACAACACAACACAACACAATATAACAACACAACAACACAATATAACAACACAACAACACAATATAACAACACAACAACACAATATAACAACACAACAACACAATATAACAACACATCACAACAACACAATATAACAACACAACACAATATAACAACACAACAACACAACAACACAATATAACAACACAACACAACAACACAATATAACAACACAACAACACAATATAACAACACAACAACACAATATAACAACACAACAACACAATATAACAACACAACAACACAATATAACAACACAACAACACAATATAACAACACAACACAATAAAACAACACAATATAACAACACAACACAATATAACAACACAACACAACAACACAATATAACAACACAACACAATATAACAACACAACACAATAAAACAATACAATATAACAACACAACACAATATAACAACACAACACAACACAATATAACAACACAACAACACAACACAATATAACAACACAACACAACAACACAATATAACAACACAACACAACACAATATAACAACACAACACAACACAATATAACAACACAACAACACAACACAATATAACAACACATCACAACAACACAATATAACAACACAACACAACAACACAATATAACAACACAACACAACAAAGCAACACAATATAACAACACAATATAACAACACAATATAACAACACAATATAACAACACAACACAACACAACACAATATAAAAACACATCACAACAACACAATATAACAACACAACACAATATAACAACACAATATAACAACACAATATAACAACACAACACAACACAATATAAAAACACATCACAACAACACAATATAACAACACAACACAATATAACAACACAACACAATAAAACAACACAATATAACAACACAACACAACAACACAACACAACAACACAATATAACAACACAACACAATATAACACAACAACACAATATAACAACACAACAACACAATATAACAACACAACAACACAAAATAACAACACAATATAACAACACAACACAACACAACAACACAATATAACAACACAACAACACAATATAACAACACAACAACACAATATAACAACACAACAACACAAAATAACAACACAATATAACAACACAACACAACACAACAACACAATATAACAACACAACAACACAATATAACAACACAACAACACAATATAACAACACAACAACACAAAATAACAACACAATATAACAACACAACACAACACAACAACACAATATAACAACACAACAACACAATATAACAACACAATATAACAACACAACAACACAATATAACAACACAACAACACAATATAACAACACAACAACACAATATAACAACACAACAACACAATATAACAACACAACAACACAATATAACAACACAACAACACAATATAACAACACAACAACACAATATAACAACACAACAACACAATATAACACAACACAATATAACAACACAACAGTAATAGTGACCAATATGAACAACTCAAACATACCTATTACTGCAGCAGGTCATTATAATGTTTATTAGTGAGGTTACAGGTGACGGTCAAGTTCTGGATCATAATAAATACAACATAATCCTGAATTAATGTACAACTTAACAAACTGTTGTACTCTGGTAATACCGAGATCAACACTGTAAGACAGTTACTGACCTTACTATAGTGACTTAACACTGTAAGACAGTTACTGACCTTACTATAGTGACTTAACACTGTAAGACAGCTACTGACCTTACTATAGTGACTTAACACTGTAAGACAGTTACTGACCTTACTATAGTGACTTAACACTGTAAGACAGTTACTGACCTTACTATAGTGACTTAACACTGTAAGACAGTTACTGACCTTACTATAGTGACTTAACACTGTAAGACAGTTACTGACCTTACTATAGTGACTTAACACTGTAAGACAGTTACTGACCTTACTATAGTGACTTACACTGTAAGACAGCTACTGACCTTACTATAGTGACTTAACACTGTAAGACAGTTACTGACCTTACTATAGTGACTTAACACTGTAAGACAGCTACTGACCTTACTATAGTGACTTACACTGTAAGACAGTTACTGACCTTACTATAGTGACTTAACACTGTAAGACAGTTACTGACCTTACTATAGTGACTTAACACTGTAAGACAGTTACTGACCTTACTATAGTGACTTAACACTGTAAGACAATTACTGACCTTACTATAGTGACTTAACACTGTAAGACAGTTACTGACCTTACTATTGTGACTTAACACTGTAAGACAGCTACTGACCTTACTATAGTGACTTAACACTGTAAGACAGTTACTGACCTTACTATAGTGACTTAACACTGTAAGACAATTACTGACCTTACTATAGTGACTTAACACTGTAAGACAATTACTGACCTTACTATAGTGACTTAACACTGTAAGACAGTTACTGACCTTACTATAGTGACTTAACACTGTAAGACAATTACTGACCTTACTATAGTGACTTAACACTGTAAGACAGTTACTGACCTTACTATAGTGACTTAACACTGTAAGACAGCTACTGACCTTACTATAGTGACTTAACACTGTAAGACAGTTACTGACCTTACTATAGTGACTTAACACTGTAAGACAGCTACTGACCTTACTATAGTGACTTAACACTGTAAGACAGTTACTGACCTTACTATAGTGACTTAACACTGTAAGACAGTTACTGACCTTACTATAGTGACTTAACACTGTAAGACAGCTACTGACCTTACTATAGTGACTTAACACTGTAAGACAGTTACTGACCTTACTATAGTGACTTAACACTGTAAGACAGTTACTGACCTTACTATAGTGACTTAACACTGTAAGACAATTACTGACCTTACTATAGTGACTTAACACTGCAAGAAAGTTACTGACCTTACTATAGTGACCCAACACTGTAAGACAGTTACTGACCTTACTACAGTGACCCAATAATGTAAGACAGTTACTGACCTTACTACAGTGACCCAACACTGTAAGACAGTTACTGACCTTACTGCAGTGACCCAACAATGTAAGACAGTTACTGACCTTACTGCAGTGACCTAACACTGTAAGACAGTTACTGACCTTACTACAGTGACCCAACAATGTAAGACAATTACTGACCTTACTAAAGTGACCCAACAATGTAAGACAGTTACTGACCTTACTACAGTGACCCAACACTGTAAGTCAGTTACTGACCTTACTACAGTGACCCAACACTGTAAGACAGTTACTGACCTTACTACAGTGACCCAACACTGTAAGACAGTTACTGACCTCACTACAGTGACCCAACACTGTAAGACAGTTACTGACCTCACTACAGTGACCCAACACTGTAAGACAGTTACTGACCTCACTACAGTGAACCAACACTGTAAGACAGTTACTGACCTCACTACAGTGACCCAACACTGTAAGACAGTTACTGACCTCACTACAGTGACCCAACACTGTAAGACAGTTACTGACCTCACTACAGTGAACCAACACTGTAAGACAGTTACTGACCTCACTACAGTGACCCAACACTGTAAGACAGTTACTGACCTCACTACAGTGAACCAACACTGTAAGACAGTTACTGACCTCACTACAGTGACCCAACACTGTAAGACAGTTACTGACCTCACTACAGTGAACCAACACTGTAAGACAGTTACTGACCTCACTACAGTGACCCAACACTGTAAGACAGTTACTGACCTCACTACAGTGAACCAACACTGTAAGACAGTTACTGACCTCACTACAGTGACCCAACACTGTAAGACAGTTACTGACCTCACTACAGTGACCCAACACTGTAAGACAGTTACTGACCTCACTACAGTGACCCAACACTGTAAGACAGTTACTGACCTCACTACAGTGAACCAACACTGTAAGACAGTTACTGACCTCACTACAGTGACCCAACACTGTAAGACAGTTACTGACCTCACTACAGTGAACCAACACTGTAAGACAGTTACTGACCTCACTACAGTGACCCAACACTGTAAGACAGTTACTGACCTCACTACAGTGAACCAACACTGTAAGACAGTTACTGACCTCACTACAGTGACCCAATACACGTCTGAAGCTGTTACTTGTGATCATCTACTGCTGCTAAGATGATGGACAGAGATGAAGAAGCAAGAGAAGAAGAGAAGCATGAGAAGGAAGAGGAGGAGGAGGAACAGGTGGAGGAGGACAAGGAAGAAGACAATATTTATAATAATAATATGATAATAACGAGGATGATAATGAGGATGATGATAATGATGATGATGATGATGATGATGATGATAATATGATGCTGATGAGGAGGATGAGTTAACTTTCCTAATCCTGATAACTGGTCTGGATATTTCTCATATCTTACAAAGCCAAGATGCTATTTTACAGAGATAATAATAATAATAATAATATCTTCTCCCGGTCACTGGCGCAGTTAAGCTTGAATTGTGATATTTTTACTCATCAAATTTGTGGGTGAAGACAAGGCACAATTCCGTGACTGGAACAAGTCACGACCCACAAACTAGAAATGATAACTGAAAGACGCTAGACATCGTTCTGGAACAGTAAAAAGTAGTTATTTCCAATTACCTACTGATTCATTTTCAATTTAAATACTTTTATGCGGTATACAAATAATGTTTACATGTAATAATAATAATAATAATAATAATAATAATATTTATTTCTAGAAGTACATGATACTGTTCAACTGCCTCCCAGCACACATAAGGGGGATTACCAACAGACCCCTGGCAGTCTTCAAGCTGGCACTGGACAAGCACCTAAAGTCAGTTCCTGATCAGCCGGGCTGTGGCTCGTACGTTGGTTTGCGTGCAGCCAGCAGCAACAGCCTGGTTGATCAGGCGCTGATCCACCAGGAGGCCTGGTCACAGACCGGGCCGCGGGGGCGTTGACCCCCGAAACTCTCTCCAGGTAAACTCTCCAGGTATACATGACATACTATGCAAAGCCACTTGACCTTGATGAGGGAATTACTAGTGATATGAGCAAATTCGCCGATGACACAAAGATAGGTAGGATAATTGATTCAAATGTAGATGTTATGGAACTTCAGGAGGATTTAAATAAACTATATTCTTGGTCAGAAAAGTGGCAGATGCAGTTCAGTGTAGATAAATGCAAGGTTCTGAAGCTTGGGAGTGCCCATAACCCTAGTACTTATAAGTTAAATGATGTAGAACTTAGCCATACAGATTGCGAAAAGGACTTGGGGGTTATGGTGAGCAGTAACCTTAAACCAAGACAGCAATGCCTAAGCGTACGTAATAAGGCAAATAGATTACTGGGATTTATATCAAGAAGTGTAAGCAACAGAAGTCCAGAGGTCATACTGCAGCTTTATACATCATTAGTAAGGCCTCACCTAGATTATGCAGCTCAATTCTGGTCTCCATATTACAGAAAGGACATAAATTCGTTAGAAAACATTCAGCGTAGGATGACTAAATTAATACATAGCATTAGAAATCTTCCTTATGAAGAAAGATTGAAGACTCTTAAGTTACATTCACTTGTTAGACGAAGAATGAGGGGAGACATGATCGAAGTGTATAAGTGGAAGATAGGTATTAATAAAGGGGATATTAACAAGGTCTTGAGGATATCTTTCCAAGAGAGAACCCGCAGTAATGGATTTAAATTAGATAAGTTTAGATTTAGAAAGGACACAAGAAAGTATTGGTTTGGAAATAGGGTAGTTGATGAGTGGAACAGTCTACCTAGTTGGGTTATTGAGGCTGGGACTTTGTGTGGGTGAAACGTTGTCAATAAAGGATCACATTATACTGCATATGTGTTTATATTTCCACTGTGTCGGTATTTGATACCATTTATTTCCTTCATATTTAGGTTGGATAAGTACATGAGTGGGAGGGGTTGGATTTGAGTGGGACCTGCACATCAGAGCTCATTTCTTGGGTAGCATTGAAAATTGGGTTGGGCAAATGTTTTGTTAGTGGGATGAATTG
Organism: Cherax quadricarinatus; assembly: GCF_038502225.1. Classification (NCBI taxonomy): domain Eukaryota; kingdom Metazoa; phylum Arthropoda; class Malacostraca; order Decapoda; family Parastacidae; genus Cherax; species Cherax quadricarinatus. The sequence goes on from NC_091329.1 coordinate 21,102,033, forward strand.
TAAATGACCTGCCTAGTATGGGCCAACAGGCCTGCTGCAGTGTTCCTCCTTTCTTATGTTCTTATGTCAAGCACTGCGTACCTTGTTCCAAGGTTCGAGTCTCCTTCAGCCAGAGATCAGTATATATATATATATATATATATATATATATATATATATATATATATATATATATATATATATATATATATATATATATATATATATATATATATATATATATATGCTGATGACACTGTGCTCTTGGGAGATTCTGAAGAGAAGTTGTAGAGATTGGTGGATGAATTTGGTAAGGTGTGCAAAAGAAAAAAATTAAAAGTGAATACTGGAAAGAGTAAGGTTATGAGGATAACAAAAAGATTAGGTGATGAAAGATTGGATATCAGATTGGAGGGAGAGAGTATGGAGGAGGTGAATGTATTCAGATATTTGGGAGTTGACGTGTCAGCGGATGGGTCCATGAAAGATGAGGTGAATCATAGAATTGATGATGGGAAAAGGGTGAGTGGTGCACTTAGGAGTCTGTGGAGACAAAGAACTTTGTCCTTGGAGGCAAAGAGGGAAATATATGAGAGTATAGTTTTACCAACGCTCTTATATGGGTGTGAAGCATGGGTGATGAATGTTGCAGCGAGGAGAAGGCTGGAGGCAGTGGAGATGTCATGTCTGAGGGCAATGTATGGTGTGAATATAATGCAGAGAATTCGTAGTTTGGAAGTTAGGAGGAGGTGCGGGATTACCAAAACTGTTGTCCAGAGGGCTGAGGAAGGGTTGTTGATGTGGTTCGGACATGTAGAGAGAATGGAGCGAAACAGAGTGACTTCAAGAGAGTATCAGTCTGTAGTGGAAGGAAGGCGGGGTAGGGGTCGGCCTAGGAAAGGTTGGAGGGAGGGGGTAAAGGAGGTTTTGTGTGCGAGGGGCTTGGACTTCCAGCAGGCATGCGTGAGCGTGTTTGATAGGAGTGAATGGAGACAAATGGTTTTTAATACTTGACGTGCTGTTGGAGTGCGAGCAAAGTAACATTTATGAAGGGATTCAGGGAAACCGGCAGGCCGGACTTGAGTCCTGGAGATGGGAAGTACAGTGCCTGCACTCTGAAGGAGGGGTGTTAATGCAGTTTAAAAACTGTAGTGTAAAGCACCCTTCTGGCAAGACAGTGATGGAGTGAATGATGGTGAAAGTTTTTCTTTTTCGGGCCACCCTGCCTTGGTGGGAATCGGCCAGTGTGATAATAAAAAAATATATATAAATATATATATGTATATATATGGGGAAGTGAAACAGAAATTTTCCTTCTAAGCCATGCATGTCGTAAGAGGCGACTAAAAGAGAGGGGGTTACTAGCACCTTGCTCCTGGCATTTTAGTCGCCTCTTATGACACGCATGGCTTAGAAGGAAGAATTCTGTTTCACTTTCCCATAGAGATAAAAGGAAAGAAACAAGAACAAGAACTAGTAAGAAAAGAGAAGACAAGTCAGAGCGGTGTATATATATATATATATATATATATATATATATATATATATATATATATATATATATATATATATATATATATATATGCTTGTACATGCATGTGTAGTGTGACCCTGAGTGTAAGAAGTAGCAAGACGTACCTGAAATCTTGCATGTTTATGAAACAGAAAAAAAAGACTACCAACCTACTACCACAATACGGTAGTACCTCCCTGAGTGGCTGCTGTGTACCAACCTACTACCACAAGACGGTAGTACCTCCCTGGGTGGTTGCTGTCTACCAACCTACTACCACAATACGGTAGTACCTCCCTGGGTGGTTGCTGTCTACCAACCTACTACCACAAGACGGTAGTACCTCCCTGGGTGGTTGCTGTCTACCAACCTACTACCACAATACGGTAGTACCTCCCTGAGTGGTTGCTGTCTACCAACCTACTACCACAAGACGGTAGTACCTCCCTGGGTGGTTGCTGTCTACCAACCTACTACCACAATACGGTAGTACCTCCCTGGGTGGTTGCTGTCTACCAACCTACTACCACAAGACGGTAGTACCTCCCTGGGTGGTTGCTGTCTACCAACCTACTACCACAATACGGTAGTACCTCCCTGGGTGGTTGCTGTCTACCAACCTACTACCACAAGACGGTAGTACCTCCCTGGGTGGTTGCTGTCTACCAACCTACTACCACAAGACGGTAGTACCTCCCTGGGTGGTTGCTGTCTACCAACCTACTACCACAAGACGGTAGTACCTCCCTGGGTGGTTGCTGTCTACCAATCTACTACCACAAGACGGTAGTACCTCCCTGGGTGGTTGCTGTCTACCAACCTACTACCACAATACGGTAGTACCTCCCTGGGTGGTTGCTGTCTACCAACCTACTACCACAAGACGGTAGTACCTCCCTGGGTGGTTGCTGTCTACCAACCTACTACCACAAGACGGTAGTACCTCCCTGGGTGGTTGCTGTCTACCAATCTACTACCACAAGACGGTAGCACCTCCCTGGGTGGTTGCTGTCTACCAACCTACTACCACAAGACGGTAGTACCTCCCTGGGTGGTTGCTGTCTACCAACCTACTACCACAAGACGGTAGTACCTCCCTGGGTGGTTGCTGTCTACCAACCTACTACCACAAGACGGTAGTACCTCCCTGGGTGGTTGCTGTCTACCAATCTACTACCACAAGACGGTAGTACCTCCCTGGGTGGTTGCTGTCTACCAATGTACTACCACAAGACGGTAGTACCTCCCTGGGTGGTTGCTGTCTACCAACCTACTACCACAAGACGGTAGTACCTCCCTGGGTGGTTGCTGTCTACCAATCTACTACCACAAGACGGTAGTACCTCCCTGGGTGGTTGCTGTCTACCAACCTACTACCACAAGACGGTACTACCTCCCTGGGTGGTTGCTGTCTACCAACCTACTACCACAAGACGATACTACCTCCCTGGGTGGTTGCTGTCTACCAACCTACTACCACAAGACGGTACTACCTCCCTGGGTGGTTGCTGTCTACCAACCTACTACCACAAGACGATACTACCTCCCTGGGTGGTTGCTGTCTACCAACCTACTACCACAAGACGGTACTACCTCCCTGGGTGGTTGCTGTCTACCAACCTACTACCACAAGACGATACTACCTCCCTGGGTGGTTGCTGTCTACCAACCTACTACCACAAGACGGTACTACCTCCCTGGGTGGTTGCTGTCTACCAACCTACTACCACAAGACGGTAGTACCTCCCTGGGCAGTTGCTGTCTACCAACCTACTACCACAAGACGGTAGTACCTCCCTGGGTGGTTGCTGTCTACCAACCTACTACCACAAGACGGTACTACCTCCCTGGGTGGTTGCTGTCTACCAACCTACTACCACAAGACGGTACTACCTCCCTGGGTGGTTGCTGTCTACCAACCTACTACCACAAGACGGTACTACCTCCCTGGGTGGTTGCTGTCTACCAACCTACTACCACAAGACGGTACTACCTCCCTGGGTGGTTGCTGTCTACCAACCTACTACCACAAGACGGTACTACCTCCCTGGGTGGTTGCTGTCTACCAACCTACTACCACAAGACGGTACTACCTCCCTGGGTGGTTGCTGTCTACCAACCTACTACCACAAGACGGTACTACCTCCCTGGGTGGTTGCTGTCTACCAACCTACTACCACAAGACGGTACTACCTCCCTGGGTGGTTGCTGTCTACCAACCTACTACCACAAGACGGTACTACCTCCCTGGGTGGTTGCTGTCTACCAACCTACTACCACAAGACGGTAGTACCTCCCTGGGCAGTTGCTGTCTACCAACCTACAACCACAAGACGGTAGTACCTCCCTGGGCAGTTGCTGTCTACCAACCTACTACCACAAGACGGTACTACCTCCCTGGGTGGTTGCTGTCTACCAACCTACTACCACAAGACGGTACTACCTCCCTGGGTGGTTGCTGTCTACCAACCTACTACCACAAGACGGTACTATCTCCCTGGGTGGTTGCTGTCTACCAACCTACTACCACAAGACGGTAGTACCTCCCTGGGCAGTTGCTGTCTACCAACCTACTACCACAAGACGGTAGTACCTCCCTGGGCAGTTGCTGTCTACCAACCTACTACCACAAGACGGTAGTACCTCCCTGGGTGGTTGCTGTCTACCAACCTACTACCACAAGACGGTAGTACCTCCCTGGGCAGTTGCTGTCTACCAACCTACTACCACAAGACGGTACTACCTCCCTGGGTGGTTGCTGTCTACCAACCTACTACCACAAGACGGTACTATCTCCCTGGGTGGTTGCTGTCTACCAACCTACTACCACAAGACGGTAGTACCTCCCTGGGTGGTTGCTGTCTACCAACCTACTACCACAAGACGGTAGTACCTCCCTGGGCAGTTGCTGTCTACCAACCTACTACCACAAGACGGTACTACCTCCCTGGGTGGTTGCTGTCTACCAACCTACTACCACAAGACGGTACTATCTCCCTGGGTGGTTGCTGTCTACCAACCTACTACCACAAGACGGTAGTACCTCCCTGGGCAGTTGCTGTCTACCAACCTACTACCACAAGACGGTAGTACCTCCCTGGGCAGTTGCTGTCTACCAACCTACTACCACAAGACGGTAGTACCTCCCTGGGCAGTTGCTGTCTACCAACCTACTACCACAAGACGGTAGTACCTCCCTGGGCAGTTGCTGTCTACCAACCTACTACCACAATACGGTAGTACCTCCCTGGGCAGTTGCTGTCTACCAACCTACTACCACAAGACGGTACTACCTCCCTGGGTGGTTGCTGTCTACCAACCTCAGGGTCATTACAGCTCGCCTGCTGGTTTGTGCATGATATAATCTGGCGACAATATATTTAGAATATATTGCGTGACATATGTCCACGCTAGAGAGATACAAGTAAACAAAGATTACGAGGGAAAACTATTTCTGACTAACAAATTAAAAACTTTTCTCTTAATTTAAAAGGAATTATGCAATAATATATATACGTTGTTATTTTGGGATGTCGTTGTGGCTGAGAATGAATATTACTGTATCTTTTTTCCCCTCCAGTAACTACTTATTCCAACGCTACCTCGGCAGTGCTTGATATATAAAGAAGATAGTTCATTCTACATACTATAACTTACTAGGAATCTCATTCCATAATTTTAAAAGGGGTGGACCGGTGAGCCAGCGGAAGGCCTCGGTCAGATGACCAAAGGTTCCAGTAGCGGGTCATCATATGACTTAAGACCCGCGACAGGAAACACTTGTCCTGCTTCCTGACAAACATTACCTAACCTAACCTTTATTCTACATCTGTTATCTGAAAGTTTGAAGATCTACCAGGTAATGACACACTGACTTTTTTTTATAATGGCGTGTGGAGTGGAGCTCCGGTAGTTCTGTAGATACTTCACCAGTGATCAGGTCAACATGTGACCAACACAATAGATATTTCACCAGTGATCAGGTCAACATGTGACCAACACAACATACTTCACCAGTGATCAGGTCAACATGTGACCAACACAACATACTTCACCAGTGATCAGGTCAACATGTGACCAACACAATAGATGCTTCACCAGTGATCAGGTCAACATGTGACCAACACAACAGATACTTCACCAGTGATCAGGTCAACATGTGACCAACACAATAGATACTTCACCAGTGATCAGGTCAACATGTGACCAACACAATAGATGCTTCACCAGTGATCAGGTCAACATGTGACCAACACAACAGATACTTCACCAGTGATCAGGTCAACATGTGACCAACACAACAGATACTTCACCAGTGATCAGGTCAACATGTGACCAACACAATAGATACTTCACCAGTGATCAGGTCAACATGTGACCAACACAATAGATACTTCACCAGTGATCAGGTCAACATGTGACCAACACAATAGATACTTCACCAGTGATCAGGTCAACATGTGACCAACACAATAGATACTTCACCAGTGATCAGGTCAACATGTGACCAACACAACATACTTCACCAGTGATCAGGTCAACATGTGACCAACACAATAGATGCTTCACCAGTGATCAGGTCAACATGTGACCAACACAACAGATACTTCACCAGTGATCAGGTCAACATGTGACCAACACAATAGATACTTCACCAGTGATCAGGTCAACATGTGACCAACACAACAGATACTTCACCAGTGATCAGGTCAACATGTGACCAACACAACATACTTCACCAGTGATCAGGTCAACATGTGACCAACACAATAGATACTTCACCAGTGATCAGGTCAACATGTGACCAACACAATAGATACTTCACCAGTGATCAGGTCAACATGTGACCAACACAATAGATACTTCACCAGTGATCAGGTCAACATGTGACCAACACAATAGATACTTCACCAGTGATCAGGTCAACATGTGACCAACACAACAGATACTTCACCAGTGATCAGGTCAACATGTGACCAACACAATAGATACTTCACCAGTGATCAGGTCAACATGTGACCAACACAACAGATACTTCACCAGTGATCAGGTCAACATGTGACCAACACAACAGATACTTCACCAGTGATCAGGTCAACATGTGACCAACACAACAGATACTTCACCAGTGATCAGGTCAACATGTGACCAACACAACAGATACTTCACCAGTGATCAGGTCAACATGTGACCAACACAACAGATACTTCACCAGTGATCAGGTCAACATGTGACCAACACAATAGATACTTCACCAGTGATCAGGTCAACATGTGACCAACATCCCTCGTAACACACACTCCTTTTATTTTATTGTTAGGACATAAAATCGATGACAAGAAGAGGAAGGGAGGGGAAGATTTGAGGAAAAGATTGAACAAAGAAAATTCTTGTGCGTAGAGAGGAAGAGAGAACTAGAGAAGAAAAACGCACAATGCCACGACTGATAACCCGTACATAAGAGAAGGAAAGTAATGACGACGTTTCGGTCCGACTTGGACCATTTACAAGTCACACTGTGACTAGTTAATGGTCCAAGTCGGACCGAAACGTCGTCATACGTTTCTCTCTCCTATGTGCAAGTTATTTCTGTAGAAAGTGGTAACAAAGGCTAAGTGGTCTCACTACTCTGAGTGAATTTTAAGTAAGTGGCTTTTTGCCACATATTGGCGAGTGTGGCGTTCTTCTGTCCTCTTTCCTGACAATTAAAACACCATCACCACCTTCATACTAGGACAACACTCTGGTGATCCTGGGTTTGTAATAATGTTGGTAGAATTACCGACAATATGTAAAGTAAAAGGACACAAGGGCAACTAATGTGACATTTTATTGTGGCAACGTTTCGCTCTTGTGATCCTGGGTTTCTTGAAAGGTTGGAAAACTTACAACCTCCACTTTTAAATTAATAATTAATTTTTTGACGAGGATTTCCACTGATTACAACCGACCATGTAACGTTACATCTCACATAATATATGGATAGATCTATCAACCCAAGCAAAGACCCATCATACACTGATTTAATTGATTTCTTAGGTCTAATGTACAAGGGCAATCATTGCTGCGTTATTCATAATGGCAACTATCAGTGGATGAAGCCCAGGATGATAGCCAGGTTCTGCAAGCCCAGGATGATAGCCAGGTTCTGCAAGCCAAGGATGATAGCCACGTTCTGCAAGCCCAGGGTGATAGCCAGGTTCTGCAAGCCCAGGATGATAGCCAGGTTCTGCAAGCCAAGGATGATAGTCACGCTCTGCAAGCCCAGGATGATAGCCAGGTTCTGCAAGCCAAGGATGATAGCCAGGTTCTGCAAGCCAAGGATGATAGCCACGCTCTGCAAGCCCAGGATGATAGCCAGGTTATGCAAGCCAAGGATGACAGCCAGGTTCTGCAAGCCAAGGATGATAGCCACGCTCTGCAAGCCCAGGATGATAGCCAGGTTCTGCAAGCCCAGGATGATAGCCAGGTTCTGCAAGCCCAGGATGATAGCCACGTTCTGCAAGCCAAGGATGATAGCCACGCTCTGCAAGCCCAGGATGATAGCCAGGTTATGCAAGCCAAGGATGACAGCCAGGTTCTGCAAGCCAAGGATGATAGCCACGCTCTGCAAGCCCAGGATGATAGCCAGGTTCTGCAAGCCAAGGATGATAGCCAGGTTCTGCAAGCCAAGGATGATAGCCAGGTTCTGCAAGCCAAGGATGATAGCCAGGTTCTGCAAGCCAAGGATGATAGCCAGGTTCTGCAAGCCAAGGATGACAGCCACGTTCTGCAAGCCAAGGATGATAGCCACGTTCTGCAAGCCAAGGATGATAGCCACGCTCTGCAAGCCAGGTTCTGCAAGCCAAGGATGACAGCCACGTTCTGCAAGCCAAGGATGATAGCCACGTTCTGCAAGCCAAGGATGATAGCCACGCTCTGCAAGCCCAGGATGATAGCCAGGTTCTGCAAGCCAAGGATGATAGCCAGGTTCTGCAAGCCAAGGATGACAGCCACGTTCTGCAAGCCCAGGATGATAGCCAGGTTCTGCAAGCCCAGGATGATAGCCAGGTTCTGCAAGCCAAGGATGATAGCCAGGTTCTGCAAGCCCAGGATGATAGCCAGGTTCTGCAAGCCAAGGATGATAGCCACGCTCTGCAAGCCCAGGATGATAGCCACGTTCTGCAAGCCCAGGATGATAGCCAGGTTCTGCAAGCCCAGGATGACAGCCAGGTTCTGCAAGCCCAGGATGATAGTCAGGTTCTGCAAGCCAAGGATGATAGCCAGGTTCTGCAAGCCAAGGATGACAGCCACGTTCTGCAAGCCAAGGATGATAGCCACGCTCTGCAAGCCCAGGATGATAGCCAGGTTCTGCAAGCCAAGGATGATAGCCAGGTTCTGCAAGCCAAGGATGACAGCCACGTTCTGCAAGCCAAGGATGATAGCCACGCTCTGCAAGCCCAGGATGATAGCCAGGTTCTGCAAGCCAAGGATGATAGCCAGGTTCTGCAAGCCAAGGATGATAGCCAGGTTCTGCAAGCCAAGGATGATAGCCAGGTTCTGCAAGCCCAGGATGATAGCCAGGTTCTGCAAGCCAAGGATGATAGCCAGGTTCTGCAAGCCAAGGATGATAGCCAGGTTCTGCAAGCCAAGGATGATAGCCAGGTTCTGCAAGCCAAGGATGACAGCCACGTTCTGCAAGCCAAGGATGATAGCCACGCTCTGCAAGTCAAGGATGATAGCCAGGTTCTGCAAGCCAAGGATGACAGCCACGTTCTGCAAGCCAAGGATGATAGCCAGGTTCTGCAAGCCAAGGATGACAGCCACGTTCTGCAAGCCAAGGATGACAGCCACGTTCTGCAAGCCAAGGATGATAGCCAGGTTCTGCAAGCCAAGGATGATAGCCAGGTTCTGCAAGCCAAGGATGATAGCCAGGTTCTGCAAGCCAAGGATGATAGCCAGGTTCTGCAAGCCAAGGATGATAGCCAGGTTCTGCAAGCCAAGGATGATAGCCAGGTTCTGCAAGCCAAGGATGATAGCCAGGTTCTGCAAGTCAAGGATGATAGCCAGGTTCTGCAAGCCAAGGATGATAGCCAGGTTCTGCAAGCCAAGGATGACAGCCACGTTCTGCAAGCCAAGGATGATAGCCACGCTCTGCAAGTCAAGGATGATAGCCAGGTTCTGCAAGCCCAGGATGATAGCCAGGTTCTGCAAGTCAAGGATGATAGCCAGGTTCTGCAAGCCAAGGATGATAGCCACGCTCTGCAAGCCCAGGATGATAGCCAGGTTCTGCAAGCCAAGGATGATAGCCAGGTTCTGCAAGCCAAGGATGATAGCCAGGTTCTGCAAGCGCAGGGCGCCAAAGCGACGCGGGGGGCAGGCATGTCTCATGTCAGGTATACAACCTTGAGTGTAATATCAACTTAACTGTCTTAATCCACAAAGACAATGATAACTCTGGTTGTTATTTAAGCGCCTGGACTCTTTCCTTAGAGAACCATAACCAACGGTCCTTCCCAGCCATCAGAGATACCAACATTCCTTCAAGCTCACCACAACAAACATCCTGAAAAAAAGCAATCGAATTAATATCTATCAGAACTCTGCCACACATTCCCAAAGCAGCTAGTACTCAGGTTGCTGTCAAAGTCTCTTGGATCATCTGCCATTAGGACAATAATAACGATTTCCCCAGAGACGACAATCTTGTCCGCCTGCCTTACCGTGTAAAAAAAAAAAAAACTCCCGTCAGAGACACGAAAGCCAATCTTCCCTTGCTCCCATGTCCTTAAAATGAAAGCACATATCAGCAAGAAGATACAGGCATGAAATATTGAAGGAACAATCAGACTAATCACCAGCAATGAAGCAACTGCTTCTCAAGAGACTCCCTCTACCACAACCGAAGTCCTAGACGGCGGCAAACACTCGCCTAGAGTCCCTAACAAAGACAGTGATCCTCACAGTGATCAAGAGTCAGAAATGTACAACGCGGCCACGTCGTTTCCTCCAGGTTCAGCAGGTGTTTCACGGAATTAAGGCCACAATATATCAAACAAATGGTCATTCCAGCAGTCGGAGATGTAGCAGAGCGTCTCCTGTCAGAGTTCAAAAGATTTGTCAACATCTGTCTCGCTGGTGGCGGTTCTGAGACCGTCAGACTTCTCTTTTATGGTGAATTCCTCTATGCACTAAAACAAAAGAAGGATCGAGGAATCAGGTTCATCGCCGTTGGCAACTCCTTCCGCCGCCTGGCTGCCAGGGTAGCAGTAAGAACAGTGAGCAGTGATGCGGTCATCATGCTGAGATCAAGGCATATCGTGTTCGGGATCTCACAAGCTAGTGTAGCCGCAGTCCAAGCAACTCGTGAACACATAGCTAACATTAAGTGCCAGAAATCCCTGACCATCATAGACTTTGCAATTGTCTTCAACTCAGTCAAAAGGACAGCAGCACTCAGAGCTGTCCATGACCATTTTCCTGCCCATTATTCATTTATCCACTCTTGATACAACAGCGACTCGAAACTTTTCTTCAGAGAACACGACAATGACTCACGTGAAGGTGTTCAGCAGGGAGACCTTCTCCTCTTCTGCTTGGTTTTTAGTAAAGTGTGAGACTATACTTGTACATCTAACCTGGCCGACTCCTAAATACATTACAGTGGTGGGCAGCAGGACTGGGCTGCTGACCACAGGGAAGATCACAAGCTCAGCAATTACAGGGGTGTGGCCCACTAGTGTCACTTCGTCTGTATAGGATCGCAAACCTTGGTTCCTTGGGAAAACATGCCATGGGTTTCCTCAAAGGGGCTGAACTCAAAGCTCAGCGAAACCACCAAAGACCCGAGGGCTGCCAAATTTCTTCAGGGCTTCAGTGTGGCGATCCAGAGAGAAAACGCCTGCTGCGTCTTGGGTTCCCGACCAGCAGTCTTGGAGCTTCTTGAGCTGCAAGACTGCTGGTCTTTATTACCAAGACTGCTGGTTTTTATTACCAAGACTGCTGGTCTTTGGTAATAATAGCATAGTTAGCACCAAATATCCCAATTTAGCAGAATAATCTAATAAGGAAACTTATATAATTTGTAATTACCTTTCATTAGTGAAAGTGTATCCTTGGGTAGCCTTGAGCATGTCAGATAAAAATGTTAGTCCACCTGCCTCTCCATCTGGCCACTGTCTCTCAGCGCAATTCATTTTGTGATGGATCTTTATTGATGTCGTAACAGGTTAACCAGGGATTATCACAAGTGGCACGCACTGTACATCAGGAGAGAGAGAGAGGGAAAGAGAGAGAGACAGAGAGACAGAGGGGGGGATATCCCTCGTACATAACCCAGGGATGTCAGCAGCGACTCTCCCACAAACTATGTTCTCGTTGTTGCTTTATTCTCCAGGGGACAGGACAAGTGCCTCCTGACCAGGTCTTAATCATTTGGATGACCCGTTTTTTTAGTAGGTTCCAATTATGTTTGATGCACAACTGCAGTTTGAAGAGCCTCATAAAGCTGTGCGTGTTCCATCGCTGACACTGAGCATGGAAGTTAAACTAAGAGTTAGATACTCTCAATGTCCTCTTCACTGTATTAAAAATAATTGGTTAGAATGGTAAATCGTTAATATTTTAATAAGAATTATTGTACATGGAGTTTAGAGTTGTACTAGCTTACCTGAACAATATTACACGAAAGAAAAAAAAAAGAAAAATATCCGACACTAAACTTCGACATAGTCTTGGAAGAGAGACGAGTCATTAGTCCAGAGCGAAGCCGAAGGAAAGGACGTAGACCAGTAGAGAGAAGTAAGGGAGACCGGGGCTAGTTGGCACACTTTTTACATTTTCGGTGATAAAGAAAAAAAAAAAATAAACGATTTTGGTAATTTTATACTTCCAGTGAAAAATATAAATCTTCCTCTTACTTTTCATGAAATAAAAAAAATAACTTTCTTTCGAAACAAAAGCACAACATTCTTTAGAAAAAAACATTTGACGTGTGTTAACATGTTCCGATGTACGGTGTAAGTTGGCACAGCAAATAGTAATAGTAAATTAGGAATATGATCAGTAAATTTAGACACTGATTATTCATAATGTTTCATTTCAAGAATATTCAGTTCCATAGAAACTTAAAAATCTTTTCTTAGTAAAGAAAGAAACCTTTTTTAATAAAATAAAATTAAAAACTAACTAGGTGTTATACATTCAATTGAAAATAATTGCACTTTCAGATAATAATTGCACAGAATACTTAACACCTGAGGTGAACTTAATCTAAATCATCATCTGAGTCACAGTTGGGACATGTATAAAACAAATCTTTATCAGTGGAGGCTTCGTGGGCCCACAACTTGCACATTCTACACTGTATCCATACTTCTCGTGGTTTGCTTTTGGAAAAAGGACCCATACATACCAAACAGAGACTGTCTTCTTCATCAGAACTGTCCTCGTCACCATGAACACGTTTTGATTTCTTTGATTGTTTCTTCTTTGCTTCTTCTGATATCTTTTCCAGTGTCTTTTTCACCGGCGTGTTTCCTCCTGTTCATTCCACTTCTCTTCCTGGGACCAGCTTTATGCAATGGCCTCAGTTCTTCGGGAGTTGGGGCTTACTTCCCACAGAGTCCAGAAGTAGAGGGTCTTGGTTCATTCTCATCTTGAAGGTGAGAAACATTATGAACTGAACAAGATTTTGATTTGACTGTTGCGATCAGACTTTGTGGCTGTCATTGCCGTCTGAGTTATCACTTAAATTTGTCGCAGGCTGAAACCTTTGCGTTTCTTGTTGATCTTCCTGTGGTCTGTCAGTCACGTAAGCACCCCAAAAATCAGAACCCTGGAATATGTCTCTGTTGAAGGGTGAAATCCCAGCAGCCCTAAACCCAGCCAAAATATTAGCTGGAGTCACAGCAAGTGGGAAAGCGGTGGACAGTACGTTTGGAATGGCATAGAGGTCATAGTTGATCCAGGGTGTGTGGTCATCCAGGAGTCACAAGCTCTGTTGACAAATTTTTTCAGAGGTCCGTAGACACTAACATCAAGTGGCTGCAGCCTGTGTGAGCAGTGGTGGAAATAAGAGGAGAGTGATGCCATTGGCCTTACAAAAATCAAGGCCCTGTATGGACTAATGCGAACCATGATTGTCTAATAACAAAAGAACTGGCTTTTCTGTAGAACATTTAGTGTACTTTACAAATTGTTGTAAAAACTCCAAAAAATGTGACTCCTTCATCAATCCTGATGGACTGGCAGCTCCTGAACTACCAGGAGAAGCACTGTTAAGGAAATGGTCACGGAAATGCACTCTAGGGAAGATAAAAAAAAAAAGGCGGAACTACATTGCCAGTTGCTGAGACTGCATCGCAATTGTTACAAGAGTACCTCTTTCACCTGAAGTCATTCTACTTACTTGTTTGAAGCCTTTGCGAGCTACACCTTTATTGGGTTTTTGTACTGTTGTTACCCCTGTTTCATCCATGTTCCAAATGTCACTAGGACCAAACTTACGCTGACTGAGGACAGACTGCAGGTTATCAAAAAATAATGCAACATTTGTTTTGTTAAAACTTGTTGCTCTTGAGAGGCTAGTGGCCTCTGAAGACCTTATGGAAAGGTCTTTGTTCCTTTAAGAAGCCAGAAAACCAGTCAGAACCTGCCATCTTATGTTCTTACCATGATAGAGGAATAGTTTTACTTGCACTTTCAGCAAACTGGTAGGCTAATTTCCCTACCTCTTTCAAAGATAATCCATAACAGATTCTGCTGCTTGTTTAAGATATGTAGAAAGTTCCTTTTCTTGGTCATCTGACAGGACTTTCCTGGGTGCAGCATAGCCTACTCTAAGCGTTGCTTTATCTTCACCCTTCAGTTGTTCATCAGTTATCTTCTTGAAATAACGTGCTAGTGTTCGAAATGGTATGGCGAAATCCCTTGCAGTTCCTCTGATTGACTTCTGTTCGCACTTAACACGTTTAGCAGCCCTCAACATACGGTTAGCAAACAATATAAGCGAATGATAATTTAATTACCGGCATCAAAATAAAATTTTTCCCCACTCCAGTTAAGTACTGCAACCTCTTGGTATGGTAGCTTGTTGGTGAGTGAGGAAGCACGTGTTAGTATTATTATTATTATTACACGTGGTGATCCTATAATGTAAATAACAACGCCGTCTAGCGGTAAATATTTGAATTATTACAAGTGTGTCAACTTACTTCTGTTCCCAACTAGTCCCAGTCTGTCCCTACAGCGCGAGGGATGGAGTTCGGGAGATAAAAGAGAGCCTGTGATAACATTAGAGAGCATGTGATAACAGTAGAGAGCCTGTGATAACATTAGAGAGCCTGCGATAACATTAGAGAGTCTGTGATAACATTAGAGAGTCTGTGATAACATTAGAGAGCCTGTGATAACATTAGAGAGTCTGTGATAACATTAGAGAGTCTGTGATAACATTAGAGAGCCTGTGATAACATTAGAGAGCCTGTGATAACATTAGAGAGCCTGTGATAACATTAGAGAGTCTGTGATAACATTAGAGAGTCTGTGATAACATTAGAGAGTCTGTGATAACATTAGAGAGTCTGTGATAACATTAGAGAGTCTGTGATAACATTAGAGAGCCTGTGATAACATTAGAGAGTCTGTGATAACATTAGAGAGTCTGTGATAACATTAGAGAGCCTGTGATAACATTAGAGAGCCTGTGATAACATTAGAGAGCCTGTGATAACATTAGAGAGCCTGTGATAACATTAGAGAGTCTGTGATAACATTAGAGAGTCTGTGATAACATTAGAGAGCCTGTGATAACATTAGAGAGCCTGTGATAACATTAGAGAGCCTGTGATAACATTAGAGAGCCTGTGATAACATTAGAGAGCCTGTGATAACACTAGAGAGCCTGTCTTCAGCTCAGTTTACGTGTCTGTCAAGTGTCTTCAGCTCAGTTTCGAGCACTGATCACACACGAAGACAGAAGAGCCTGTCAGTTTATTTATTTTCTCATCTCAGCTTCCTGTCAGCTTCCTTACTTTCTGTCCATTTAATGCGCTACGCACGCCTGTCACTTTTCCTTGTTCTCTTTGCATTTCTGCTTATTTATGGTTCTTATTGTATTGTTATTTGTCAGTGCCTCCAACTGCTGCCTATCACCTCTCAGTTATTAGTTCACTTGCTTATTCTTCTGCATAACCTTGCTGATTCACACGCATACACTCATGAACACGGGGACAGGAGCTGTGAATCGACACCTGCAACCGCAAATAGTTGAGCATAAATAGGTAAATCTTGCTCCTCCTCCTCCTTCTATTGCTTCTCTATTTCCTCTTGCTCCTCCTCCTCCTTCTATTGCTTCTCTATTTCCTCTTGCTACTCCCCCTACTCCTTGATCCTCTCCCCTCTTGCTTCTACCCCTCGTCCTCTATGTCCTCTTCCTCCCCTTGCTTCTCTTCCTCTTACTTCTCCTCCTCCTTCCTTCCTTCTTCTTCTCTGTCCATCATCTTAGCAGCAGTAGATGATCACAAGGAACAAGTATCAGCTTCAGACGTGTGTTGGGACACTATAATGAGGTCAGTAACTGTCTTACAGTGTTGAGTCACTATAATGAGGTCAGTAACTGTCTTACAGTTTTGGGTCACTATAGTGAGGTCAGTAACTGTCTTACAGTGTTAAGTCACTATAGTAAGGTCAGTAACTGTCTTACAGTGTTAAGTCACTATAGTAAGGTCAGTAACTGTCTTACAGTGTTAAGTCACTATAGTAAGGTCAGTAACTGTCTTACAGTGTTGAGTCACTATAATGAAGTCAGTAACTGTCTTACAGTGTTGGGTCACTATACCAAGGTCAGCAACTGTCTTACAGTGTTGGGTCACTATAGTGAGGTCAGTAACTGTCTTACAGTGTTGAGTCACTATAATGAGGTCAGTAACTGTCTTACAGTGTTGGGTCACTATAGTGAGGCCAGTAACTGTCTTACAGTGTTGGGTCACTATACCAAGGTCAGCAACTGTCTTACAGTGTTGGGTCACTATAGTGAGGTCAGTAACTGTCTTACAGTGTTGGGTCACTATAGTGAGGTCAGTAACTGTCTTACAGTGTTGGGTCACTATAGTGAGATCAGTAACTGTCTTACAGTGTTGAGTCACTATAATGAGGTCAGTAACTGTCTTACAGTTTTGGGTCACTATAGTGAGGTCAGTAACTGTCTTACAGTGTTGGGTCACTATAGTGAGGTCAGTAACTGTCTTACAGTGTTGGGTCACTATAGTGAGGTCAGTAACTGTCTTACAGTGTTGGGTCACTATAGTGAGATCAGTAACTGTCTTACAGTGTTGGGTCACTATAGTAAGGTCAGTAACTGTCTTACAGTGTTGGGTCACTATAGTGAGGTCAGTAACTGTCTTACAGTGTTGAGTCACTATAGTGAGATCAGTAACTGTCTTACAGTGTTGGGTCACTATAGTGAGGTCAGTAACTGTCTTACAGTGTTGGGTCACTATAGTGAGGCCAGTAACTGTCTTACAGTGTTGGGTCACTATAGTGAGGTCAGTAGCTGTCTTACAGTGTTGGGTCACTATAGTGAGGGCAGTAACTGCCTTACAGTGTTGGGTCACTATAGTGAGGTCAGTAACTGTCTTACAGTGTTAGGTCACTATAGTCAGGTCAGTAACTGTCTTACAGTGTTGGGTCACTATAGTAAGGTCAGTAACTGTCTTACAGTGTTGGGTCACTATAGTGAGGTCAGTAACTGTCTTACAGTGTTGGGTCACTATAGTGAGGTCAGTAACTGTCTTACAGTGTTGGGTCACTATAGTGAGGTCAGTAACTGTCTTACAGTGTTGGGTCACTATAGTAAGGTCAGTAACTGTCTTACAGTGTTAAGTCACTATAGTAAGGTCAGTAACTGTCTTACAGTGTTAAGTCACTATAGTAAGGTCAGTAACTGTCTTACAGTGTTAAGTCACTATAGTAAGGTCAGTAACTGTCTTACAGTGTTAAGTCACTATAGTAAGGTCAGTAACTGTCTTACAGTGTTAAGTCACTATAGTAAGGTCAGTAACTCTTACAGTGTTAAGTCACTATAGTGAGGTCAGTAGCTGTCTTACAGTGTTAAGTCACTATAGTAAGGTCAGTAACTGTCCTACAGTGTTAAGTCACTATAGTAAGGTCAGTAACTGTCTTACATTGTTGGGTCACTATAGTAAGGTCAGTAACTGTCTTACAGTGTTAAGTCACAATAGTAAGGTCAGTAACTGTCTTACAGTGTTAAGTCACTATAGTAAGGTCAGTAACTGTCTTACAGTGTTAAGCCACTATAGTAAGGTCAGTAATTGTCTTACAGTGTTAAGTCACTATAGTAAGGTCAGTAACTGTCTTACAGTGTTAAGTCACTATAGTAAGGTCAGTAACTGTCTTACAGTGTTAAGTCACTATAGTAAGGTCAGTAACTGTCTTACAGTGTTAAGTCACTATAGTAAGGTCAGTAATTGTCTTACAGTGTTAAGTCACTATAGTAAGGTCAGTAACTGTCTTACAGTGTTAAGTCACTATAGTAAGGTCAGTAATTGTCTTACAGTGTCAAGTCGCTATAGTAAGGTCAGTAACTGTCTTACAGTGTTAAGTCACTATAGTAAGGTCAGTAATTGTCTTACAGTGTTAAGTCACTATAGTAAGGTCAGTAACTGTCTTACAGTGTTAAGTCACTATAGTAAGGTCAGTAATTGTCTTACAGTCTTAAGTCACTATAGTAAGGTCAGTAATTGTCTTACAGTGTTAAGTCACTATAGTAAGGTCAGTAACTGTCTTACAGTGTTAAGTCAC